>NC_043015.1:24449759-24462259 GCF_006345805.1 Octopus sinensis
AGAAGTTTTGCATTGTTATTGTTGTTGTTGTAATTATTATTATTATTATTTATTTATTTATTTATTGATTAATTAATTAATTAATTAAGACGGCGAGCTGGCAGAATCGTTAGCACGCCGGGTGAAATACTTAGCGATACTTCACTTGTCGCTCCGTTCTGGTTTCAAATTTCATCGACTTTGTCGTTCATCCTTTCAAGGGTCGATAAATTATGTACCAGTGAAACACTGTCTGTTGGTTCGCATACGTTAACGTCAAATTTTGTTACGTTTCTCTAGTAAATTTCCATTTACATTGCAGCTATACTTTCTTCCATAACATTGTTTGCCTTCAAGCACACACACACACACACACACAAAGAAACATTAAGAAAATACTAAAATTATTAGCTTCTAAAATAAAATAGATCAGATTCAAATAAAGAGGTCCGCTGTTCTCATATATGTGGGGTGAGCGTGCATGCTGCATGTGTGTGTATGTGAGTACGATGTATGCATATGCGTGTATGTGTATAATATGTGTAAACAAAAAGGAAGTCTAGTTATTACTTAGAGTAGAATTTATTCCTATGTGTCCATCTGCAGGAAAAAGTTGCCGGCAGATTTCGCATGCTGTGAAACACCTGAAAATGTTTAGAGCATAAAACGCAATTGGAAAAAAAAATCCTTAGGAAACGTATGCGAACGGGATTATGTAGATGTGAAAGTGAGTAGTGATCGGATGTAGACAATAGTTTACTATCATCACAGCCTCGTAATATTTTATCTTTGCACTTTTGTATTTAAAAGGATTCCCAGTTTGACTTACCCCTCCTTGCCGTTAATAGGAAGCCGGTTTAGCTGTGACATTTCACACACACATTCACTTTTTCTCTCCCATCGTCTGTTTCTCTCTTGCGAGAGATTTAGCGTATTGTCATAGCCTCGACAGGTAATTTACTATTTTATGAGTACGTACGGTTCCAAGGTCAAGTGCTGTCCACATTCTGCAGGTAAAGTTTTTGACTATACAGACAATGTCATGTATCAGAAAATTTTCTAAATTCAATATCTAAACGGCTTTGTAAAATACCAGAATATATACATATATATATATATCACGTGATCACGTGACCGACCAGTCCATCAGATGTAGTTACACATCGCTGGTCACAATGCGTTCGCATTGTTTTAGCCTTCGAATGACGCCACCCCGCTGGCTAAGCGAGCAGGCCAACAGAAGAAAGAGTGGGAGAAAGAGTGGTGAAAGAGTACAGCAGGGATCACCACCCCCCGCCGGAGCCTCGTGGAGCTTTTAGGTGTCTTCGCTCAATAAACACTCACAACGCCCGGTCTGGGAATCGAAACCGCGATCCTACGACCGCGAGTCGACTGCCCTAACCACTGGGCCATTGCGCCTCCACACACACACACACACACACCACACACACATACATACATATATATATATATATATATATATATATATATATATATATATATATATATATATATATATATATATATATATATATATATATAGGTGAATAAATTATATATTATAAGGTGAATAAATTGCGTGCCACAGAAATGCGTGTGTATATATATATATATATATATATATATATATATATATATATATATATATACACGCATTTCTGTGGCATGCAATTTATTCACCTTATAAATCACGAAAATTTGCTAATATATTCTTAAACACATTTATGTAAACTTTTCGTTGACTAATGTTAATAAAGAGCTGCAAGGCATGCATAAACCGAATGTTAGTTCAACAAACTCTATTTGCAAAGCAACATAACATAAAGTTTGATTGTTAATTAAAAAAAAAGATTTAGTAAGAAATTATAATTTGTTTTATAAAATAAATGAACTCAAATACTGTAGACATAAAATTTGTCTTTCAGCTATTCAGTGTAAGCTTCTGATTTCTCCTTCCACATATAATAACAGAAATTAAGTGTATCGTTCATTGTTTTCATTTTCACTTCATACTACTTTTAATTACTTCAGTTCTATAAATTTCCATCACTCGAAATGAATTAATAATCTCAAGAATATATATATATTTACTCAACTCGTAATCATCCCTAGTTCATTTGAACTGTTCAGCGATCGCATTAAACCTCCACTACAAAGCCTATCTTCCATTTAATATCATTCCTATTTCAATAAACTTGACATATTCCGAAAGAAATATCAATCTCTAGACTCACCAAGACTAGCCTTCATTACGACAACTCTTTTCACCGAAATCATTTAGGATTTCAATTAATTTGCTTCTCATTTCCATTAACATTAAGTGTTCAATTAATTTCATTCATTTTCATTCAATACAGCTTTATTGCGCAAGAAATTTCAACTCCAATATTTTAATAAACTCAGAATAATTCATTAACAAATATTAACCATTAAATTTTAATCAACCCACTATTTTAAAGAAATATTAATCATTAAACTTTATTTAATTAAGAAATATTAGGGATAATACCATAACTGACACACTATAATTTCCTGTAGGAATGTTAACCATTATACTTTAATCATCACCACATTTTCTCTAGAAATTTTGGTTTCAAATTTTGGCACAAGGCTAGCAATTTCGGGGGAGGTGTTAAGTCGATTACTGACCGCGAAATGATGGAAGGTAAAGTCAACGTCGGCGGAATTAGAATTCAGAACTTGAAGATGGACAAAATGCCGCAAAGCATTTTGCCCGGCGTGCTAACGATTCTGTCAGCTCATCGCCCTTTTTTTCTCACCCCTAGAAATATGAACCATTATTCCTCTCTAATTAATACAACATCATTCCTTAACAAATAATAGCCCTTATATTTTGTTTTGAAACTTTAATATTCACAAGGAAACAAAATCATAAACGTTTTTCTTAGTGATCTCCATCACTAAGCCCCGGAACTAACACGTGATCACGTTCGCTTAGGTAATGGCTTTTTATATTTGTTAGAAATCTATATATATAAAACTCTAGTTGTGTGAGTATCTGTCCCCTTCGATTTAGATTCCTCACTCCTCCCACATTTTGCGGTGCAGTTTAACCAAATTCGGGTATCTTATAGTCGTGATTCATATCGAGCCCGTCTGACTATTAGCGCGCGTCAACGATGAGTCTACGATTTTAAAAATAATTTAACATCATTTTTTATTCCATTTTAATGCATAAAATGCATCGTATGTCGATGGCGGCGGAGTTGGCGTCCACGCTCACAGCTGCACCTGTTTGCTTCTCCCCCTTCCCTCCCTCGTGAAGCTGTGGGGTAGGGAGTGTAAAGAAATCAACGTCGTAATGCGTTGTGAAGGAAACCAGCGTTCTTTTAGAACAACGACTTCATGGCTTGAAGACACTAAAACAAAAATGGCTAAGAAAGCCCGAATTTATAAGGGAAGTAACTCTCTAAAAATGCTTATATAGTTATTTCCCTTACAAACCCGAGCAACGCCGGGCGATACTGCTAGTCTATATATATAAAACTGTAGTTGTGTGAGTGTCTGTCCCCTTCGATTTAGATTCCTAACTACTCCCACATTTTGCGGTGCAGTTTAACCAAATTCGGGTATCTTATAGTCGTGATTCATATCAAGCCCGTCTGGGTATTAGCGCGTGTCTACGATGAGTCTACGATGAGTCTACGATGAGTCTACGATTTTAAAAATAATTTAACATCATTTTTTATTGCATTTTAATGCATATTTTTTCGTGTGTTGATGGCGGCGGAGTTGGCGTCCATGCTCACATCTGCACCTGTGTTGCTTCTCCCCCTTCTTCCCTCCCTCGTGAAGCTGTGGGGAAGGGAGTGTAAGGAAATCAACGTCGTAAAGCGTTGTCAAGGAGACCAGCGTTCTTTTAGAACAACGACTTCATGGCTTGAAGACACTGAGTCAACGATTTAAAAAAAAAATTACCATCATTTTTTATTCCATTTTTAATGCATTTTTTGCTATAACTCTCTAAAAATGCTTATATAGTTATTTCCCTTACAAACCCGAGCAACGCCGGGCGATACTGCTAGTATATGATAAAACAAGTCACACTTTTTCAAATCAACTTCTTCAGTACAGCGTTCAGGTTTTATTCTCTCTTTGTTTCCTTCTTAAACATTTTCCTTTTGTCATTCCATCAAACTTTTTCTCTCTTTTTCCCCTCGCTATTTACTTTTTCTTTTTCTGTATTACTTTGCAGTATTAATACAACGACGCTGAGGAAATAGACTCAAAGATATGTGACGTGCTAAGAAAACTATGGAACGAGTCTAAGACGCTGATTCTTAGTAGAATAGGTATGTTCAGCATTCCAATTATATTTAGACCTTTCTCGAACTGTGGTTCCTTAATCCTATCGTAGTCGGTTGTCCTTTGTAGGTTGACATTGACCGTTGAGTTCAGAAATCGTCTCCGTTACGGTCACATGTGGGCTACAAAGTGTGCCCCTGATCTGCAGCAGCGATGACATCTGCTACAGGTAAAGCTTCTTGATGCCTATCACGTGCTCTTTGACTTCCTCTATGTTATTTCTCTTCAATGGTAAGAATTACGAGCATCAATGATCGGTGTCATTCATCGTACCGCAGGGCTTTCTCTACTCAGGTGTGCGGAAAGAAGTTCCTCAGCATGTCCGTGTATTACAACCTCTGGCCACCACGGCTCCTCCTCTCCTGACAAAATTCAGATAGGAAACAGATTTTGGGAGCCTGCCGCCCTCCATCCTGCAAATATGTACCTCCCAGTGGAACTACGTGGAGGTGATGACGATCTACACACTAACTATGTCATCGCTGCACTGGACCTCTACATCAAGGAAGCAATCCCGCAAGACGGAGGGCAGATGATGAAGTTGAAATCGCACCAGAGCCTTGACGAGCCTGCAGTAGAAGATCATAAATTCTATGATGTAGATGAGGAAAGGGAACACCGCAACACAGTACATCTTTATCTTCATGTTTCAGGCAATGTCATGGCAGCTCAAAAGACGCTTCTCGAGAGGTCCAGAAGTCCTTATGGCAAACTATATTCGCCTCTCAACTTCGAGATCAGAGGAGTTAGTACAATCATTGCATCCTCAACAGTTCGTTGCGGATATTTTGTCCACCATTTCTAAGTACGTCTGAAAGTATACTATCCTGGCCTGGTGTTTTGCAGCTTGCGGTGGCTTTCAAAGCTTTTTCCATTCTTATGGTATTCTCATGGCAGAGGTAATCACGGCTCTTGTGCTGCGATGCTTACTGCAGTCAGGATAGGACTACTGTTGTGCTGATAATGTCTATTAAGGCTGCAGCACAAACCGATATCGATCCTCTCATCGCCAGGGTAAAAGAAGACTACTAAATAACACCAATATACACACACACATACACATATATGAGGAATGGAAAAAATACATAGGTGTAGACGATCATTAATCCAAATCTAAGTTGGTACAAATCCAATGTAAACACAAGATGTTTCGGAGTCTAATTAATTCCAAAGACACCTACATATATGTATGTATGTATGTATGTATGTATGTAGTATGTATGTATAAATATTTATGCAAACATCACATAGACAGATGCATGGGTATATAAAGAGAGATGAATAGACAGATATTAAATGTATATATCTATATATAATGAGTATACTTCAGCACGTACGGCTGCCCTCCACTGCATGTGTGTGTGTGTGTGACCCCACGCCCACCGTACATGCACACTGGCAAGCACGCACATACGCACACAAACTCGCTCAAGCATGCACATACGCACGCATGCACACCCGAATCCGCTCATATACACACGCGCGCACATACGCACGCATGCACACGCGCATCCGCACATACACACACACAAGCATCGACACTTGAATACCGCGCGCACAATCGTACACGCATCCACACAGAGACAAGAGGTCAGTGAATAAGACTGCAGATGTAATGTATTGTGTATGAATGGGCGGGAAAATGTAGAAAATGGTGGAGAAAATATTTGGGATGTTCAGTCTGAATAGTTTATTTAATGTTCGTGGTGGTGATGGTGATGATAGTGTTTGATTAAAACATTCTGTTACCAGACCTATATAAACAAATAACTTTAGAAGTTTCTTATTTCCTTTTAATGTCTGAGGAGCGAGGGAGGATGTGGAGCGCAAGATAAATGTTGTTAGTAATTCGAGTCAAACATATCAAACCACATGCTCTTCGTTTGAAACCTGTTCATCGGCTCTTCGACCTTGTACGAAATGAAAACAAATCGATCTGTTATGATTCATATTTTGTTAGAAAACTAATACATGGCCGGAATCGTTTGGAATCTTTTATTTTCGTTATAAGAAAACAATTTCTAAGTTTATGTCAATAGAGAAGAGGCGAAGTATATCATGCGTGGAGTGAAGAAACTGGACCAAGACAACAGTTGACATGTGAAGGAAAGAATTTGGTATAACAATAACAACAGAAAATACAAAGAAATCTACTTCCAGAATGGAATGTTTTTAACATGAAATTGCATTGTAAAAATGATTTTGTGGGAAACAAAATGAAAATAGATTAATACATAAAAAAGTGGAAAAGAAAAAGAAAAGAATATGTGAGAGATATATGCTGAAAGTGATTGCGGTTTTGTTAGAAATGAAAACAGCACCATAAATAAGCACACACACACACACACACACACACACACACATTTATATGAAAGTGTCAACAATATTGGTGAAATTATTTCGAATCCGTAAACAAATCCAGGGTTACACATTCCTCATGTATTCTACCCTTAATTTTTTGAACTGTTGTATGTTATGTATAATTCCGTTCTTCCATTTATTGTATATCGGGTATACTTACAGTTTTCTTATCATTTTATTATATGTAAACCCCCACACTTTATGTCTATCATTGTATTATCCCCCTCATCCTTCGCCTTGGTGATAAATCTTCTTCTTCTTACTACTACTACTACTACTACTACTACTACTACTACTACTACTACTATTATTATTATTATTATTATTATTAAGGCGACGAGCTGGCAGAATCTTTAGCACGCCGGGCGAAGTGCTTAGCAGTATCTCGTCTGCCGCTTCGTTTTGAGTTCAAATTCCCCGAGGTCTACTTTGCATTTCATCCTTTCGAGGTCGATAAAATAAGTACCAGCTGGACACTGGGGTCGATATAATCGACTTAACCTCTCCCCCAAAATTTCTGCCCTTGTGGAAAAATTAGAAATTATTATTATTATTATTATTATCATTATCATTATTATTATTGTCGTTATTATTATTATTACGCTACGTTCTGAGTTCAACTTCCGCCGAGGTCGACTTTGCTTTTCATCCTTTCGGGGTCGATAAATTAAGTACCAGTGAAACACTGAGGTCGATGTAATCGACTACTTCCCTCCCCCACAAATATGAGGCCATATGCCTCCAGTAGAAAAGATTATTATTATTATTATTATCATTATTATTATTATTATTATTATTATTATTATATTATTATTATTATTTTTATTAAAGGCGGCAAGCTGGCAGAATCGTTAGTGTACCGGGAAAAATTCCGGTATTTCGTCCGTCTCCACGTTCTGAGTTCAAATTCCGCCGATGATGACTTTGCCTTCCATCCCTCTGGGGGTCGATGAAATAAGTACAAGTCATATACTGGGGTTGGTGTGATCAACTAACCCCGCCCCCAAAATTTCACGCCTTGAGCGTTTAGAAGAAAGAACTATCATCATCATTGACATGGGTGTGGCAGAAAATAGTCGAGCGTCAGGGTAAAGGTCGAATGCCAATTTTGAAAGGCGGTGAGCTGGCAGAAGCGTTCCGAGTTCAAATTCCACCGAGGTCGATTTTGCCTTTTATCCTTTTGGGGTAGATATATTAAGTACCAGTGAAACACTGATGTAATCGACAACACCCTTCCCCGCAAATTTAAAGGCATTGTGTCTTCAGTAGAATGGATTATTATTATTATTATTATTATTATCATCATTATTATTATTATTATCATTATTATTTTTATCGAACAATTATTATTGAAGCCTAGAGGCATATCACCCTTCGTCAAAAGTATCTATCATCAAAGGCATTCTAACCGTGACCGTCTGGTTTTGGGGGATTTTTCTTTTTCAGATAGAATTAGCTGGTCGATTCTGCGACATCTTCTAATGTTATTCACAGTGGCCTTCAAATTGTTTACTTTCTTCTAGGGCGGTAGAGTGATTTTAAATAAAATTTGGTTGCTATTTCTAGCATGTTAATTCTCAAATTCCCATTCGTCACCTCGTCATTTTCTTCTTTCTTCGCAACAATGTATTAATTACATAACAGGTGAATTTCTGAGAGTTGAGGTTTCATTATTTTTTTTACTATATTTTTGTAAATATATTTTTTTCTTTAATTTATACTTAGCGATATTTCACTGCAATACAGAGTGAAGTAATCTTTCTATTGTTAAGCAGACAAACATGATTAGTTTCTTCTTCTTCTTCTTCTTTAGGTGGGAACAACTTGTTACAGAAATCTATTTGAATTTTCTCAGAACATAATCAAAGATTTCTATCGTGTTTACTTCATGGTTAGCAAGTTGGCGAAACAATCTTTTTATCAACTAAAACGTCACATCAATTTTTTTTTCTAAAGAGAAAACATTTATTTATCAGATTATTTTCAAATATCTGCATGTGTGTGTGTATGTGTGTGTGTATGTATGTATGTGTGTGTGTGTGTGTGTATGTGTGTGTGCGCGCGCGCGCGTGTTTTGTGTGTATATACGGATTTAAGTGAGAATACATGTATGAAAATGTATGTCAATACGTTTCAATGTATGCATGTATTTATGTAAGAACGTATGTAAACGTATGTATTTTTCTCTCTAAATCTAGCCTTTACAATTCAATAAGAGAAGTTTTTTAAGTTTTACACACATGCACACACACACACACCACACACACACACACACACACACACACACACACATATATATATATATATTCACAATAAAGTATATGTATATATCTATAAAAACAAGTATATATATATGTGTGTATGCATAAATATATATATATAAACGCATGTATACGTATCCATAAAAATACATGCACACATACATACATACATACATACATACATACATACATACATACATACATACATATATATATATATATATATATATATATATATATTAAATTGATCTCTTTATGAAGTGTTTTGCAAGACATTTGCCTATGGTACAAAAAAACACGACAAGAAAAGACTAAAACACATTTCTCTGTTCTTTTTATGCGCTACATGATTTCTCAGTCGAAGACGACGGGTAAAGTTAGAAGTCTGATGACAATCTTATAAATAACTTCTTTCAGATGTCAACGTTTTTGGAAATTATAGTTAAAACAAGAAAAAAAGGAGAAAACTAATAATAAAAGTATGCGAAAACAGTTTTGAGACTATGAGAAAGAAATATATGATGAATATTGTTTAGTTAATGTTAATGTTAATATATTCAATGCTTTTTGTTTAGAAGTGAGGAAAAGAAAAGCAAAAATATACAGTGAGGTGAAAAATCAAAAGCAAGCTTTAATGAGTATTAATCACTCTTTGTTTTGCTCTTTCGGTAAATATGGGGAATAAACCTTGACGTGTTTCGGTATTATTAGAACTCTTCAATGTAGAAGGCGTTTCAATGTTAGAGAGTATGTAAAACAATAAGTAGGTGAATATACCATAAACTACGTATATAGTGGTCAATTATCTCACCACTGTTATGGTAGAAAAATAGAGATAAATGTTCAAACATTAAATTAATTTTAGATGACAACTGTATTAAAAGAAGATTACGTCAGAGACCGTTGAAACAGACGAGGATCATCGTGGTCAAAGCTTTTTCAACGATGTTCTGAGTTTGGATGAAGCAGGAGTTTACAAATATTTCACTAACTACCTTCAACCCCAACTATTTTATGTAAATGAATTTTCCACCAGACACCTGGAATATGAAAGGTCTATCACGCGCGCGCGTATGTGTGTGTGCATGTGTGTGTTAGCATGTATCTACGTATTTACGTACGTATGTGTGTAGCCTCTATCGTAATATATTTTCGTCTTTCACGAAGCGTCGCCCATTGCTTGGAAATTTCTAATTTTAGATTATTTCACTTAATTTCTACCTTCCTCACCACTCCCATTCAAGTTCAATGCAGCTCCACCCGCACCTCACAACTTCCTTATATCACAGCCAAAATAGGCGCATGATTGTTAAGACTTTACTAAGTTATATCATATAAATACACACACATACGTATATATATTTAGATAGATAGATAGATAGATAGATAGATAGATAGATAGATAGATAGATAGATAGATAGATAGATGGACGGACAGACGGATGGATGGATGCATGGATGGATGGATGGGTATTGCTACAATTTAAAACATGTTCTTCCCCCCACCCCTTCCCGAGGAAGTGTCAATTCTAAACGTTCAGATTCCTCTTCCGATCAAAATATATGAAAATCTCCAAACTCATGAGAAAATAAAATTAGTGTTAAACGTAAAAACATTCTGCGTTGTATATTTAATATCACAGGAAATACATGGAAAGAAGAAACAAAAAGCAGATAATGTAAGGACAATTATATCTACTTTCGTTTCATATTCTACTGGAATTGTCTCGTAAAACGTTTTTACAGAAATCTTCTTACATCCTTTTGTCACCATGACCCTGTTATACCATACCATATTATTCTTCTGACATATTATACCATGTTCTTCCTATAAGATATCCTTAATAAATTTATTGCCAGTTCGATTGAACATGGGCAAAAATGGTAGTCAATTTTCCTTCAAAATTACAAATTATTGCCCTCCACCAAAAAGACAATAAATAAATACATGCATTTTAAATGTAAAAGAGTGTTCCAAGTGCGCAGTATCCATCCATCCATCCATCCATCCATCCATCCATCCATCCATCCATCCATGCATGCATGCATGCATGCATGCATGCATGCATACATACATACATACATACATACATACATACATACATACATACATATATACGTTATGTGTAGTCCTTCGTCGCGACTATGACTGCTCATGACCTTGGCATGACTTGATAAGCTTTCTCAATTCTGGTCGGTTTTTCGATTCAGTTTGCCATTTATTAAGCTCAATTCTTTTCCACTTCATATTCCTTTTTGTAATATCTTTGAATCTCAGTCTAAGTCTTCCATGGTTTCATTTTCCCTTGCATAGTTAGGAGTAAGGCAGTTGTCTGTGGAGGCTCTTGTTGTCCATCTTGCGTACATTGCCCAACCAACGTAAATTTCTATCCAAGAGGATTTCACATCACAGGCGGTAGGCCATCCCGCCGTAGTATCTCGTCATTCCTTATCTTGTCAAAGAGAATAATACTCCACATACGCCGGAGCTGTCTCATCATGTATTCATCTAACTTCTCTACTTGAGCTTTATACACTGTCCCGTTTCTAGCTCCATTCAGCAGGGAAGAAAGCAATTTAGCCTGGTATACCTTACATTTGATACGTATAGAAACATGTCTATTTTCCCACAGCTCTTCCCGCAACCTGCCAAATGAGGCGATAGCTCAGCATTTACATATACATGTACATACATACATCACATACATAAATACACATACACATGTATATATATTTATATCATCTGTGCGTTAAAAGGGCAATCAATGGTTTCATATATATGTGTATGTGTGTGTATATGTGTGTGTGTATATATGTGTGTGTGTATGTGTGTTTGTGTGTGTATATGTTAGTTTACCAATTAAAAGCAGCACGAGTAATGTAAACAGTATTGGTTGCACATAATTTGAGCATGTGCATTGCTTATAAATCAAATTTACTGCGGGATAGCATCCTGAGAAAGCATCTTACATAACACTGGGTATTACAGAAGACCAAATGTCCCAGACTAGGTGAGAGAATCTGCCTCGGATAGGAGAGATTGATAGCTATCGCTATTTCGCCATTATTGAGGTTTGTTAATACCCACGTACTCGGATCATTACAAAACAAATTGAACCTCTGGCCTGGAATTTACATGCAAATAAAGTGAAATCATTTTGCTTGTCATCCAAAGTGAATTGTCTCGCTTGGTCAGTGGCATTCTGTGATTTTTAAAACACAGCGTCCTGGAAGTTTTCCCATGACGCTATCCCGTACCAAGCGCGCATTTAGAGAAAACACGTACAACATTCAGTATATGCGAACGATAATGCTTACACTACTAGTGCTGCTGCCTTTAATTTATAATTTAATTTTCCTTCAGATGTGCTACGGCCCGAGCACATCAGTAAATAATGGCGAAATATCGGTATCTACCATAATCGGTCATCCGAGGCGCGTTGTCGCGTCTGGTCCGGGACATTCGAGTGTTCTTTACACTCGGCGTCGTGTAGGGAGCTTTCCCAGGACGATCCGGCAGCAAAGAGGTGCTATCATCATACATACATACATAAATTAAACAAAATGAGAGAA
>NC_043015.1:24467259-24482259 GCF_006345805.1 Octopus sinensis
AACTTAGATAAACTTAGATATGTTTCGACCAGAGATTGGTCCAGGCCATGTCTAACTTAATAGCACCACCTGATAGGATTATTCGAATCCTGTTTAAGTCAAGTTTTGTTCAAGTAGTGAGTTCTTGTTGGGTGAGTTGTATCCAGTTTTGTTCAAGTAGTGAGTTCTTGTTGGGTGAGTTGTATCCAGTTTTGTTCAAGTAGTGAGTTCTTGTTGGGTGAGTTGTATCCAATTATGGGTGGCTTATCTGGTATTCTTTGAAGGAATCTATCCAGACTCTGTTTGAAGTTGATGGGATCCTTTTCCTCTTTGATCTCCCTCGGGACAATGTTAAATAGGGCAGGGCCTGTTGAGGAAAAGAAATTATGTTGCAGTGTACGTGTATGTTGTGATCTTGAATTTGGCAGGGGACGCATAGCCCGTGATCCAAGTCTTGGATGAACCTTGAAGCTAATGTTTAGGTCGTTTGGGCAAAGTTGGCGGTATATTTTCCAAATCGTACAAATGATGTACCGCTCACGGCGACGCTGGAGGGAGTAAAGTTTCAAGGCTTTAAGGCGATCCCAATAATCGAGAGCAGCCATGCCTTCAATTTGTTTAGTGAGAGCCCTCTGGAGTGACTCAATTCTGGAGATGTTTTGTCTTGTGTGAGGAGACCACAGTGGGCAGCAGTATTCAAGGTGTGGCCGTACAAAGGAGGAAAAAAGTGGTATGATGACACCTTGTTCTCTGGACCGGAAAGTTCTTAAGATCCAGGAACTCATCCTACGAGCTATATCGACCTTCTTGTTGATGTGTGCACTCCAACTGAGATCGTCATCAACAATTACACCCAGGTCTCTGATATTGTTAGAGGCTGTGAGCGGTTCCCCTGAAGGAAGAGAGTATGGTTGTTTTAGTGAGGAATTTCTTCCAAAATGCATCAGCTCAAATTTTCCCTCATTCAGTTGCATTTTGTTTCTGTCTGCCCATTGACTCACAGCATATAGATCAGACTGGAGTTGAGTTCGGTCTGCTTCTTCATTGACGATTTGCTGGAGCTTAGTGTCATCAGCGAATATTTTCACTTTGCAGTGATGTACGACACTGGAAAGGTCGTTTACGTAAATTATGAAGAGTAGCGGACCCAAAACAGTTCCCTGGGGAACACCGCTGGTGACTTTTGCTGGGTTTGAGTGGACTCCATCAACTACAACATGTTGTGTCCTATTCGCCAGGAAATACTGAATCCAGCGTAGAACTTTTCCACGGATTCCAACATTTGCCAATTTTGAGAGTAGGATGTTATGGTCTACCCTGTCGAACGCTTTACTGAAGTCAAGATATATGACGTCAGAGTTCGATCCTGTTCCCAAGGCTTTGAGTACATCTTCAATATGGTGTAAGAGTTGTGTTAGACAGTCCCTGCCACAGCGAAAGCCATGCTGATTTGAATTTAGGAGTTTGTGGGTCTCCAGGAAGTCAGCTATCCTTGATCTTAACACTCTTTCAAACACTTTAATGATGTGGGAGGTGAGTGAGATTGGGCGATAGTTGACTGCGAGGGATCTGTTTCCCTGTTTGAAAACCGGGATGACCGACTGGGATAGAAACTGTTTCGGTATATAACCTGCGTCTAACGAGTTTCTCCAGAGGTTGGTCAGAGGGACTGCAAGTTGATATCTACATTCCTTCAGGAGACTAGCGGGAAATCTATCAGGGCCTACAGCAGAGTAATGTTTGACCTCATTTATTGCTGCTACGATGTCAGAGGCAGTGAAGGTTATGTCTGCGATTTTGTGTTGGGAGTCAACTTCGTTCGTTTCCCTCACATCAATATCAGTGGGAACACTGAAGACAGAGCAGTATTGTTTCTGCAGTATTTCTGCCATTTCTTTAGCATCGTGTTGGGGAATGCCGTTATCATCAATCAATGGCCCAATGGGTGAGACAGTGGTTCTATGCTTATTTGCATAAGAATAGAACACTTTTGGGTTCTGTTTGATGTTTTTGATTACCCATTGTTCCTCCATAGCTCTTTGATTTTCAATGGAGGTTTTCATGTTAGTCTGCAGATGAAGTTTTTCCAGCTCTAGTCTTTTCATTGTTGTTGAATGTGGATGTTGTGTGTGGGAATATTTTAATTGGTTGATTTTTTTGTTGAGTCTTTTGATGCGCCTGGTGAGTGTTTTTTTTCTTTTTAGGGAGCCGGTTTCTGTTTGTGTTAGTAGATTTCTTGGGAGCGTGTTTAGAGCATATATAGGTGACAATGGTTTCAAAGTGCTGCCACGCGGTCTCAATATGAGGGGAATTGAGAGTAAAAGACCAGTCGATGGAAGACAGATCCTTTCTGATTGTTCCCCAGTCCGCTTTGTGGAAGGTTATGTTGTCAAATGGGTGCCATGGAGTTGGATTGGCTGGTTTGGTTTTTATATGTCGGGAATTAAGATTGCAGAGTACCATGTCGTGGTCTGAGAGGAGAGTTTTTTCGACTGAAATGCTGTGAACGTAGCTAGAGTGATTGGTCAATACCAGATCCAAGATCGTTTTATTCTGTCTCGTTGGTTCAAGCACTAGCTGAGTCAGGAAATACTCATCCATCAGATTAAAGAGCAGTTCTGCTGCTGCCCTATCTGATGTAGAGCACTTGCCTAACTTCGGAGTATTTGTGGGCCAGTTCACATGAGGGAGGTTAAAATCACCCATCACTAGTATGTTTCCGGAGTGGTACTTCCGACGGAAGGACTTGACTTTGCTAAGGCACTCTTCAAAGTACTTTAGAGGTGCCTGGGGAGGCCTGTAAAGACCAACAATGGTTATGTCCTTGGCTTTGTTGTATAGTGATACCGATTCACAGTAGTCATTGGAAAATGTGTCCTTCGCATCAAGTGAAAAGGAGTCATGGATAAAGATAGCTGTCCCTCCCTTATTTCGGTCTGTGCGATCCGCACGAACAATGGTGAAATCTTTTATTTTCACCTCTGCGTCCATATGGGTGTTGTTCAGGTGAGTCTCGGTAAGGATAAAGAAAGGGAAGCAATGTGCCATTTCGGCAAGCCAACTCTCTATATATGGGATTTTCCATTTTTGGGCAATAATTGATGGGTTGATGCCACGTACATTTAACAGGAATGTCGAGGTAAGGGAAGTTGGTAATGGGTGAGTGGTCCTTGTGATTTGCATAGATGGTTGGTGATGGCTCGCTGGATCTCCTGGCTTAGGTCGGCCTTCATATTTTCCAGGTATGTCAGTAAAAAATATATAAAGGATTGAGGTAACTCCTCCAGAAGATATAGAGTCAAAATTAAAAGAAGAGTGCCATTGTCATCTAGTGAACGATATTTCGACATCTCGTGTCTTCAACAGGTTCAAAAAATAATTTTGTCAATCTACTTCATTTTGGTTAAATATCGTTCACTAGATGACAATAGTAATCTTCTTTTAATTTGGACTCTATATCTTATTGAGGCGTTACCTCAATCTTTTATATATTAACCAAAATGAAGTAGATTGACAAAATTATCATTTGAACCTGTTGAAGATACGAGATGTCGAAATATCGTTCACTGGATGACAATGGCACTCTTCTTTTTTTTTTTTTTTGACTTATTATTATTATTTTGGTTTGGCTCAGGTTCGGTCTTATTCCTGGAAGGATTTATGTGGGTAGCGGGTTATTATCTATAACCTTAGGTATCCATAATTTTTCAGCAGTCTTTCATGTGCTTAGAACCCTCATTATTATTATTATTATTATTATTATCATTATTATTGCGAACTGGCATAATTATTAGCATGCCTGACAAAACACCTAACGGCATTTCGCCCGTTTTCACGCTTTGAATTCACATTTCACTGGGGTTGACTTCGCCTTTCATCGTTTCGGGGTCGATAAAATAAGGACCAGTTGAGCTGAAATCGACTTACTCCCTGCCTCGAAATTGCTGACATTGACCCAAAATTTGAAATCATTATTATTTTTTTTTTCTCTTCTTACAAATTTGCTTCCATTTCTTGCCGAGTGTCTTCCCGACTCATAGGGCAAAGAAACTCATAGTATACATCGGTAGGCCATTAAACTAAACTCACTAGTTCGTTAATTTTTTTTTTTTAAGTTAAATTAAAATACATGGGTAATAATAGTTCTCACATCGACAATGCTCTTCTCAATACGTGTGATGTACCAGTTAAGACAATCTTTTGCACTTCTTGCAGGGATGGTAAGCCAGGGATCATTCTCATATAATTTCGGTTCCCTTCTTGATCATTCCTAGTGCTCCTACGATCACTGGTATTGTAACCGCCTTGAGATGCCACATTTTCTCAATTTCAATGAGCAGGTCTTTATATTTTCTGAGCTTGTCAAACTCTTTCGCCGAGATATTATGATCACAGGGGATGCTCATGTCGATCAATAAGCAAACTTTATTGTTTTGGTCTTTCACAACAATATCTGGTTTATTGGCTTTGATGGTTCGGTATGTATGTACTGGAAAGTCCCACAGAATCGTTACATTTTATTATTATTATTATTATTATTAAGTAATGTCGGTGCTACTACTACCTCGTTTCCAAGGTTCCAAGTCACTGAAATTAATCTAACATGTCAAGAATATGCTTTACCAAGATGAAAAGTGAAAGTGCCCTCTCCACTATAAAACGAAAGTCGTTTTTAACTAAAGAAAGTTAAAAGAGTCTTCAATGGCTATACTTTTAATGTTCGCCATGTCATGCGATGACGTACACAAGATAAAGTTTTTCATAAAGTAATGTATTCAAAAAGGCAATTTCTTGCGATAAGCTCCCTTGAGATACACTTCTATAGATATCCTTCTATATGAGTAAGGTAAAGCTTTCCTAAATCTTTACATACACATCACGACGAGAGCAAATACATATGCGAAGAAGACAGAAAATAGGCATTTTCTGTATTAGCTGTTAATCCTTCTCTCTTCTATTAATATTTGTAGCTCTCGATTAACTAAAATATATGCTTTGTCCACTGATTCTTTTTATAACCATATTTATGCTGAAATATTCTGTCTTTATTTCAGTTCATGTTTGAAATAATGGCATTGAAAGGAGTGGTCTCTGGTGATTTCAGGAGTTTCATTAAATATTCGGTGGATGCTGTCCCGACATTGTCATACGATACACTGTTACACTGATCAATGATAGCAATACCATCATAGAACGCCATAGGACATAGTTTTCATTCTAGTCTTCACTATCTTACTTCGGTCCTTAATTCTTTTCTTTTGTGCTAAATGACAGTTTTGCCTTTCGACAAATAATTTCGTTTCCGTACGGCGCTGGAAATACATAAACGCCAAAATACTTGCTCAACATAATTATTATACGTCTATAAAAATAGTAATCAGATACCACGTATCTGGAAGTGATATTCTTAATCACACAGCCACGACTGTGTCTATATTAAGCTATATTTATTTTTCATATAAATTATGTACACATGAATTGGCAGAGTTGTGTAATTTGAATCTCATCTAAGTCTTTTTTGTTTCTTTGAGGAAAATGCAAATCAAAAACTGTATTCGAGTGAGTGAACGTATGTACACACACGCACACATGAATATAGACGGGGAATGAAAACAAAGAGACTGAGATAGAATGATTGCGAGGGGGTGGAGTGCGCCGCGTGTGTGTATATACATATATATGTAAAGAGAGAGAGTGTGTGTGTGGGACAGATAGATAGGCAGACAAACAGTAAGAGAGATGGATAGATAGATAGATAGATAGATAGATAGATAGATAGATAGATAGATAGATAGATAGATAGATAGATAGATAGACAGACAAATAGACTGATAGATAGATAGGTAGACAGATATAGATATAGATAGATAGATTGATAGATAGATGATAGATAGATGATAGATAGATGATAGATAGATAGATAGATAGATAGATAGATAGATAGATAGATAGATAGATAGATAGATAGATAGATAGATAGATAGAAATATGGATAGACAGACAGACAGATAGATAGATACAGTATGGATAACTAGAAAGATAAACAAACAGACAGACAGACAGACAGACAGACAGACAGACAGACAGACAGACAGACAGACAGATAGATAGATAGATAGATAGATAGATAGATAGATAGATAGATAGATAGATAGATAGATAGATAGATAGATAGATAGATAGATATTTTAGTATTGTAACTGAAATCATCACTAGTTTTTCGAAATTAAATTCTCGAGAATAACCATAGTAGAATAAAGATCAGCTGGAGAGAGGGGAGGAGTATAAAGTGAGAGACATATGGAACAGATTGCACAAACGTGTTAAAAGAAAGATTAAGACAGTACCATATTGTTTACTACAATTACAAGGAGGTAACAGAAACTAGAGAAGTGGGGGAAATCAAACTTATAGCGTGTGTCATGTGGAAAAGGTGAACTAATAAGTGTTGACGTTTGAAGGTCATCCATTACAAAAGATGACCAATAGAAACATGGGGTTGGGGAAAGTGGTGGTGGTGATGGTGATGATAGATATTGCAATGCTAGAATTGTGTCGTGAAGGCTCATGGCATCGTGGTTAGAGTATTCGGCTGACGGTCGTGATTTTGATTCCCGCGAAGCGCTGTGTCCTTGAGCAAAACACATATATCACGTTGCTTCACTCAGCTGGCAAAAATGAGTTGTACCTGTAATTCACAAGGATCAGCATTGTCACATTCTGCGCCATTCTGAATCCTCTCAGAACTTCGTTAAGGGAACGCATGTGTGGAGTGCTCAGTTGCTTGCACGTTAATTTTACGAGCAGCTTGTTCCCTTAACCGGATCAACTGGAACCTTCGTCGTCGTCGTCGTCGTAACCGACGGAATGCCAGTTAATTGAAATGTGTGAAAGGACAAAAATGGCAAGGAATCGGGACAAGTGTTTAGATGTATGTCTCATAATATGCGAAGTCAAGCACTAAAATAATTCTTATTATACAGCAGCAATATGATAACAATATTTGTTACGTATCCACTTTTATCAACCAAAAAATCTTTTTTATGCTGAAACCTAATATCAATTATTGGTGTAGAGTTTTATATTCGTAAAACATATTTCCCAATATGTTAATTAATAGTTAACTTATTCATGTTTAACTACGTTGCCTAGAACATCATATAACTTCAGCAGCTAACATTAAAATTGTGACAGAGAAAACACCATAGCTGTGAAATTATATATCTGTCTGTCTGTCTGCTCTCGGGAGATACACTACAACATCTCATTAATAAAGTGTCCAAGTTATTTTAGAATCTGATTACAATGAGTGCTAATACTGTATGGCGCCAAAAGTTAAGTTTTGTAAACTTTGGATTACACGATGCTTCAACTCGAAACTAGCTTATACAGAGAAAAAACAAACAAGTATATCTCATACCCCAAACAGGAATCGTGCCAAGTAAAATAACGACAGGGATAATTCTAAGTGAAATCTAAAATGAATACACGTTTTTCATTAAGATGCAGGAGTGGCCGTGTGGTTACGAACTTTGATCACCATGGTTACGGTTGCGAGCCTCTTGTCTGGCACTTTGGGCATGTGTCTTCTGGAGTAACTGAAAAAAGCTTTGTGAGTGGATTTGGTTGTGTATATGTGTGTCTGTATGATATATTCCCATGTATGTATATGTGTTTGTGTCTCCTTTTCTTGACACATCACGTGACAATTTGTAAATGAGCGTAGCCATATAACATTAGGAGTGTCGTTCTTTACCAAACCTCCACGGAAACAGGTCCTACAATTAAGAACGATTGCTTGAAAACAGGTGAGGCTTGATCGTTAGAAAGACATTCGGTCGAAGAATATGTACCAGAGCTATTACTATCTGATCGATGCAAACATGGAAAAGTGGACGTTAAAAGGATCTGTGCTAAGAGACGCAGGCGTGTGTGGTAAGACGTTTGCACGCCATGTTACATGGTTCCGGGTTCAGAGCAACAGCATGGCACCTTGGGCAAGTGTTTTCTACGAGTCACGATCCAAGCAAAGCCTTGTAAGTGGATTTGTTCGAAAGAATCTAAAAGAAGCCCGTCGTACATGTGTGTGTGTTTGTGTGTGTCTATGTGTGTGTTTGTTCTCCGCCATCCATTGACAACCGTTGTTGGTGAGTTTAAATCCCCGTCAATAAGCGCCTCAAAAAAAGAGACCGATAGAATAAGTACTAGGCTTTAAAAAACAAGTAAGTACAGGGTTGCTTCATTCGACAAAAGCTCTTCAAGGAGAGTGTTACAGCATAACCGCAGTCAAATGACTCAAACAAGTATTCTCTCTCTCTCTCTCTCTCTCTCTCTTTCTGTATACATACATATATATATATATACATATATATATATATATATACATACATATATATATATATTATATATATATATATATACATACATATATATATATATATATATATATATACATATATATATATATATATATATATATATGGAGGCGCAATGACCTAGTGGTTAGGGCAGCGGACTCGCGGTCGCAGAATCACGGTTTCGATTCCCAGACCGGGCGTTGTGAGTGTTTATTGAGCGAAAACACCTAAAAGCTCCACGAGGCTCCGGCAGGGGGTGGTGATCCCTGCTGTACTCTTCCACCACTCTTTCTCCCACTCTTTCTTCTGTTGGCCTGCTCGCTTAGCCAGCGGGGTGGAGTCATTCGAAGGCTAAAACAATGCGAACGCATTGTGACCAGCGATGTGTAACAACATCTGATGGTCTGGTCGGTCAAGTGATCACGTGATATATATATATATTCCCCACAGTTAGGGCTAAACACAAAGGAGACAAACAAGGACAGACAAAGAGATTAAGTCGATTATATCGACCCCAGTGCGTAACTGGTACTTATTTAATCAACCCCGAAAGGATGGAATGCAAAGTCGGCCTCGGCGGAATTTGAACTCAGAACGTAACGGCAGATGAATTACTGCTAGGCATTTCGCCCGGCGTGCTAACGATTCTGCCAGCTCACCGCCCTACCTACCTACCTACCTATTTATCTATCTATCTATCTATCTATCTATCTAAGAAATTAACTGCGTAAAAGTCAATGCAAAGATTACTCCATCCAATGAGAGTTCAATATTACTAAATGTTTCAGCTACATGTACTTATTGCTCTACTAATAGTTTCCCATACATGCGTATGTTCATCAGGCGCCAGTCGCCTGATAATACGCACTGATAATACTTGGAAATGGATGTCTGGCGTTCGACCTGATAATAATATAAATAATAAATATATGCATATATGCATTCATATATGTACATACCTACATATATATGTATATATACAGTCACGTCTTGTCCCTACTTTCGAAACGCGGAATAGATAAAACAGGGGACAACTGACGAAGGGACTATTTTTATGATGCCTGCCTCGTTTCTGTATTTCTTTCTTTCGTTGTTCAAAAAAGGTTCATTTTCTATGTTTTTGTTTTTTATGTTCTCGTTTCTCATTTTGTCTATGTTTTTTTTAATATCCTGTACCCATATATGCATGTATATATACATATATATGTAGCTCTGTACATATATGTATGTATATATACATATATATATAACGGGAAGCTTTATGAAAATAGACAAAAGACGAAGGCAGGTGGAAAACAAACAAACAATTGTATTAGTATGGCGCTCAGGAAATATAAATAAAACAAGTCTTTAACGTTTCGAGCCTACGCTCTTCAACAGAAAGATACACAGAGAGAAAAAAACACAGAAAGAAGGAGAGAAAAAAATGCGTGCAGTAACTAACACACACACACATACAAACACACACAATTACGACGATGATTGAAAGTAGACGATAAAGGAATGTGTGAACACGAATTAGAGGACTAAAACAAGGAAGATAAGAAAAGTTAATTATTTATTAGATTAGTAAGATGTAGAGAAAGATTATTCGCTGCTCATCCGGAAACATGAAACAAAATATGACAAAATATTTCACTTCCGCTTGCTGAGATTTAAATTAATGGGTAAATTAAGAACGAATATTAATTTTACTTGATTATACAAAAATTTCCGAATTCGTTTTGATGGCGTTTGTAACCATTTTGAAAGGGATAAAGTTGAGTTGTGATACTAATGCCTTTTCTACGAGTATTAATGTACCAATAATGTGCATAAGCTTTCCATTAGCGGTCTGATACCAAAATGAGAAACCAATTTTGAAAGGCAACCAGTTGGTAGAACAGTTACTCCACCAGACAAAATGTTTAGCAGCGTTTCCTCTGGCTATTTATGTTCTGAATTCAAATTCTGCTGAGGGCGACTTTACCTTTTACTCTTTCGGAGTCGATAAAAAAAATTACTTGGTGAAAAGTATGGTCGATGTAATCGAATAACCTCTCTCTACCTTGTGTCAAAATCTGAAGCAAGTTCATTCGACCAAACAAAAATTTCGGCCTTTCTTTAAACGGCAAATGGCGTCGGTTGCTGCTGTAAGAGAGATAAAGTCGATTTCGTAATGTAGATGCCTTTTCTATGAGAATTAATGTTCGAATAACGCGGATAAGCTTTCCATTGTCGGCCAATAGAATGTGACGAATATAAATATAAATTTGTCGGACGAAAATCGGAATAAGTGACGTTTAAATTTTTCCAAGGGCATCTGCTGCGATCCAAACTAAATCTGATTTCTCTGGGAATCGCCTGACATCAACATATTCACTTCTTGTCTCAATATCATCATTCTGATTTAACAATCATCTTCCAATTTGGCATGAGTTGAACAGTTTGCCAGAATCTGACGGATCCAAAACCTGCATCGCGCTCTCCTCTGTCTGTTTTGGCATGATTTCCACAACTGGATAGCCCATCTAACGCCAACCACTTTACAGAATACACTGGGTGTTTTCTCCATACCACCAGCACTAGTGAAGTTGCCATGTATCTTGTAAGACCACAAAATTCAAATGAGGGTGGGAGGAGAGCAACTTTGTGAGTATAAAGTATGGGAAGTGAGAAGGAGGGTGGGGTAAGCAGGTTTTTGACAAAGAGCTACTTGGTTACTCACCTTTAGGAGAAGATAGAGAAAGCTCATAAGGAGCTGCAAATCGAAGTGGTTTCTCGGGGAGTGAAGCGAGTACTAGTGTGTTAGGACAGCGGGACAAGGTCAGTCGATCGGTAGAGATTTGTAGGTGTGTATGAGGGGGGGGGCAGAAAATGGTGGGAGTTGAAAGATTGGCAACAGCTACAAAAATGGGAAGGATAAGAGGGAAGATATAAGGAATGAGGGGTGACCGATGATGGGAGTGTTGAGGAAGTTACAGGGGTGTAGAAGTTAAATAACACATAAACCACACTAATATCGAAAGTCTTGGAATGATAGCAAAATTCATTAGTGCAGTCTGGACTATTGTTTAAGCGATACACATAGAATCGGAAATCAAAAGTCCGTGGTAGACAGATAAGCCAAAACCCCACGATTTTGTAGAATTCAGCAGATGGTGGTAGCGGCGGGAGTGATTGTACATACAAAGACTTGGGTTAGGTTTGACTAGCAGCCTGAGTTAAAACAAGAGAAAGATTTATGAGACAAACAAATAAAAGAGCAACGGAAGCATCAGATTTTGTATGTCATTGTGCGTCCATAGTAGTTGCTTGAGAACTGTACATGTTCATGGTTAGAGTTATTTACATTAATGGGAGGGATTATCATTAAGTGAGTCTTATAATCGATGCAATGTTCAAACTGTAGAGCTTCTTAAAGATAAGATTGGAAGGAAAAGAATAAAACAAAAAATGATTATGAAACCTGAAAATATATGATGAATATACTTTACTTGTGAATAAGAAGTTACAATATACGCGATATATCTCTAATATTCATTTATTTCTTATAGTTGTAAGGATTCTACTGAAGAAGACGAAATCATAAATGAATCTCCGGCAGAAATAAGGCGGTGCATCTAATTCAAGAATGCTTACTATTTCTAGAAAAGAAGGATAAATATTTATCAACTCGCACACACACACACACACACACACACACACACACAGTGCCGTACAAATGTCTTCGGCCACATTAAACTATTGCAAATTTCTACTAATTGCCAACTTATAGGTGGATATTTCGCATTACTTTTTTTACAGATGAAACATTCGCCCTGTTAGAGTCTTTTCCATACCTAATCGTTTTATTTTGTAGTAGGGATTCTGAATGAGAGGGAAAGACGCGAGATGACCACCAAAAATGGTCGTGCAAAATTTTCGGCACCTCACATAAACCCATCGCGGTACAGTGTTTTCAAACGGAAAAATGTCTATAATGAAAGTTTATCACATAATATTCATTTCAGTAGCTTCCCTTAGGTTGAATAATTGCGTCAATGCCCCTGAGAAGAAATGCGTACGAACCCTTCACCATCTTCACAGATATTAGATGCCATTCTCTGTGGATGAGCTCCCACAACTCGTCACCGTTGCGGCGTGGATTCTTCTGACGAACTCTTCTCTTTAGTTCTGTCCACATTTCCTCGAGGATATTTAAGTCAACGCTCTGAATTGGACACCCCTTCATCAGCCAGACTCTGTTAGGTTGCCCGCGATTTGTGGCATGGAGCTCCGTCATGCTGAAAAATCTCACCTACATTCAAGTCTGCTATCAAATTGTTCTTCAGCAACAGGATGTATTTGGCACTATTCAAATTACCATCAATTTTAACCAACTTTCTTGAACCATCATTCTTTATGTATCCCCAAAGCATCAGACACCTACTCCCAAACCTCACTGTTTTCGTCGTGTAACGTGGGTCGTTTCACTTTCTAATAAAAGAAGATTTGTCAGAAGGCCTTCAGGAAAGCAAAGCGACCCACATCACACTTAAAAGAAGAGTTCGTCAGAAGAACCCACACAACGGTGAAGAGTTGTGGCAGCTCAGCCACAGAGAATGGTATCTCATATCTGTGAAAATGGTGAAGGATTTGTACACATCTGTTTCCAGGTGCATTGAAGCAATTATTCAATTAAGGAAAGCCATACGAAATATTAACAATGTATGGTAACTTCTTGAAATGAACATTATGTAATAAATTTTCATTATAGACATTTTTCTGTTTTAAAACACTATATATTGATGGCTCTATGTGAGGTGGGCAAAAACCTTTGTACGGCTATTTTGTTGGTCGTCTCGCATCTCTCCTTCTCATTCAGAACCCCTACAAGAAAACGTAATGATTAGGTATGGAAATGACTTCAGGGCCAATGTTTCGTCTAAAAAAAACAATACGAAACAGCCACTTGTAAGTTGGTAATTAATAGAAATTTACAATAGTTTAAACTGGGTGCTGACTTTTGCACAGTAGTGTACAGACACACACACACACACACACACACACGCACACACACATATAGATGGATGCATATGTGCATGTATGTGTATATGTGTGTTTGTGTGTATCTGTGTGGGGTGTGTAAGGTAAAACGAGAAAAAAAAGCGTTGTATCTGCTAATGGAATGCAACATTAGACATTTCAGGTTCGACAAATATATTTGTATGCCAAACGTAGTAAGCCACACAAAACAAGAATAAATATCCGTTTTGTTCATCTTAGATAAGGTGTTTTATACAAAGATACAATTCTCCTTACATGACTTTCTGTTTCTCAAAGAATTATTTTAATTTTGAAATCCAGTGAATCAGATTAAGAGCGAAGAATATCTTTGACAATATCAAAGTCAACTGATTCCACTCAAGCAATGTTCCAGAGTACGCGACTAAAGCATTATCGTGATGTATATACACCTTGAACAGGATAGTTAAAGCAGTTTTCATCTGAAATAGCACCTTTTTATGACACACAGTGCTTAGAAACACACATCATATCAGTGGGAGATCAAACTTCGTCTTCTATCGGAGGCTACATGTCTCATATAGGCATGTGGCTAGCTGTAAATAAACATCATTTACAAAGCCCAACAAATCCGAAATGCATTTGGCGTTCTTGCTAGCTTTTACCGAGAAGAGCTTTTTGTCTTTCTTCGAAATATATTGCATCTTTAAACAAATAACGTCCACAAGATATTTCATCTCGGGCAAAAACCGTAGTAACTTTCCTATCAAATGTGCTTATACATTCGGAACGGTACTACTTCTATTGCGTATACTCAGGTTTCTAATAATATTTACATTAACAAGTAATCTATTACTTTATAATTTGGCTGCTATATGGTATCAACCACACTCAAAACGAAATATAAAAAGTTTGTATTTATAATGAAGTAAGTCTGTGAGAGCAGATTCATTACTTAATATTTTAATATTTTTAGACATCATATAACAATATCTTTTTTTTTTATTTACATTGTAAAAGATTGTTTCGCCTGTTTCTCCTAAACAAGTGTTTTCACTTTTAAATAATACACCATTTCGTATTCAGAAGTTACTGTTTACAAATATATTCCTTTTTAAATAATGTATATGAAGGTTAACGATAAAATATATTACTGTAAGGGCAAAATGTATCACATTACCACAAATACAACATAGATTCGATTCCTTTTTATGCATACATATATGTGTGTGTGTGTGCGTGTGCGTGTGTGTGTGAGTATACATATATATGTATATATACATACATACATATATATATATATATATATATATATATATATATATATGTATGCATGTATGTATACATATATATGAATGTGTGTGTGTGTGTGTGTGTGTGGCTTCATTTCCTTTAAGAAATAAATACTGGAAGAACTAATTTATATACATTTATGTTAATGGAGCGAAGGTTACTTTTAAAGCTATCAGTTTGAATTATTTTTCACGTCGTATATTGTTCTTGCGAAAGAAAATATTTCTCATAAATTCGATACTTCAAATTTGCTTTTAAAAAAGAGTATATTATATTTTCTGAAAACGTTTCTTCATATTCAACTTTTTCTTTATATTAGCTGGAAAAAGTTATTCCAAAAGTAAAATAAAACCCTTTTGGGAAAGAAGGAATACTTGGTCTCAGA
>NC_043015.1:24484759-24489613 GCF_006345805.1 Octopus sinensis
CGAATGCTTTGCTTGAATTATTGAGGTAATAAAATTTGTGAACATAAAACATACGAAAAAATGTCATATGTTTATTTTGCGAAGCAACGGTACTTTTCAATTATACATTTCTAAACTGTGGGGTACAGAATGTAGAGAAATGGAGTAAAACTTCTGGAAATGCCTTATCCAAATACACATTCAAACTTTTGAATATCACATTAAGCACAAGAATTTTCTGAAAACGTTTTCCTTTTTTTGTGTGAGAGTGAGACGAAATAGATTTATGGGAACAAATTTGATTTTGTTGAATAAAAAATATTTTCAAAAACTTTGTACAATACCTCCTCTTCCGTTTCATGAGTGACACCTTGTTGAGACCTGATTTCTCTCGAACAACGGATATTCTAAAGTTTGAAATAAATAAAAACAAAATAATGTACGATTATAAATATAATATAATGAGATATGATTTTTATTTGTATCAAATAATGTGAAATTTGAACCGATCTTATAATTAATATCATCAAGATGACTAACGATTTCATACTGTTGTCCCACTGCTGATGGTTTCAGTTTCTAATATTACTATTAATAGTACTAAGCGGTTTTAAGGCGGTGAGCTGACAGAATCGTTAGTAGATTGGGTACAATGTTTAGCAGCATCGTTTCCATTTTTACGATCTGTGTTCAAATTCCACCACGGTCTAATTTGATATTCATCCTTTCAGGTTCGATAAAATAAGTTCCAGTATAATTGACTGGTCCCATGAAATTGTTGACCATGTGCCAAAATTTGAAACCAATATTGGTTCTTCAATTCTTGCTGCAATGATTAATCGTTTAGAGCTGCCAGCAATTTTTTTTATTACCCTTGAGTGTAAAGTATGCTTTGCATTTAGCTAAACATTATAATATATTGTTAACTAAAATAATTTTCGTTTGTCTTTATAAGTAAATGCAAAAGATTTTTTTATAGATCTGGATAAAATTCGCATTTCAGAACTGTCTATATATTACATTTTACAATTTTATACTTCCTTATTCCGTATCTTCTTAATATCAGATTTTTTTTTCTTTTTGCTTTGGAAACTCTTATCGCTGGTTATATTTATATTGGATATCATATATAAGAAGTTGGATCTAAATGATCCCATGCACATGATTGTTGGGAAAGTGACTTGCATATCTTGACAGTGTAGTGGTCGGCGTCCCAATCAAAGATCACAAAATGATTCAGATAAGCATTTCAAGGGCGCTTCTGACTACATAATCTCCTTATCCAGACATTTTTTTCCTGGGAGTATTTATACATGTATCAATATCTATGCAGCGTCTCTTAATCCTGTCATTCTGAAGTGTAATCACTTCAAACCAGTTTACAATTCAACTTAAACATAGCAACATAATAATCCAATCCAGGCACACAAACATAAAGAAACACGCAAAAAGATTTCAAAAAGAAAGTTGAGTGGAAAGGATAGAAATAGCCACATTCCGGTGGAATAAGAATTTGTAAAATAAGGCAATTAATTAAGAATTGAATGTACAGAAAAGCCAGTGAGAGTGTGTTTGTCAACTATCTATTCCTTTCAAACAAACACTCATACACACACACGTTTGGTGCTAAGTGCTAACGCACGAAGCTCTTGGCCCATGAGACACTCTGATGATTGTACGAAATATTAATGAGTGTGTCTCTAAATATAATACGTGTATATGTATATGTATGGTTAGTGTTTCAATATTGTGAGGGGTGAATTATCGTTTTGGATCGTCACCAGACCTTCATCAGAATACATATATATAGATGGATATACTGTTTTCTGATATAAAAAAATCTAATGTTGAACTAATAATGCAAAACTCATCAGCGGAGACAATATTCAATCAAACGAAAAAGAAAAATTACAAACTGTGATGCTTAAAAGGTACCGGAGGAATTTAAGGGCTAGTGAGTTTCTTATAATAACTCAGAAATTCTTATCTATCAATCCATCTACCAATATCTATCTACCTGTGCATCTAATACTAGGATGTGAACACGATGCTTCTAATTACACGGCTCTGCGTATATATTGACTGCATCATTATTAGTTATCACAATATTTTATAACAGACGAATGCAATAGTTACGTTGCCATCAAAGTAGAGGATAACAAGAAAAAAAAACGTAGATTCGTAAAGAAATATTTTGATATTTTCGGTATATTACGCTTTTTACTGTTTGTAGTCATTGGACTGCGACCATATTTGGAGTAAGGCCTTGTAGGGTTAATCGAACACATCGACCTTAGTGGTTATCTTCTTTTACATTCCTGCACTTGTTCTGTCGTTCCCTTTTCGTGATTAGTTAATTCACAGGAACGTAAATATTGCGGAGACGAATACAAGCAAACACAGACAAAAAGACATACATACACGCGTGTATGTAGCCATTACACACATTTTTTTTTCTCTCCTTGCTTTTTCTGTGTACCTTTCTGTAGAAGAGAGTAGGCTGGAAACATAAAAGACTTTTTCTATTCCTGATCGCTATACTAATACATCTGTTTGTTTTGTACACCACCTGTCTTCGTCTTTTGTTTTTTTTCGTAAACTTTCCCCATATATATATATACATACACATACAGACAGACATATATATACAAACACAGAGATCTGTATACACACAGATATACATACATATACATAGATATGTGTGTGTGTGTGTCGTTTGCTTCTTTTGTTTCAGTCATTAGACTGCGGCCATGCTGGGGTACAGCGTTGAATTTTTAGTTGAATGAATTGACCCCAGTATTTTGTTTATTTTTAAGTCTGGTACTTGTTGTATTCATCTCTTTTGCCGACCCGCTAAGTTCTAGACACACCAACACCTGTTGTCAAGTGGTGTGGACGGGGCAAAGCACAGACAGAAAGATACACACATACACGCAGATGTACATCTCTTTCAGCTTTAACTATCTATCTATCTATCTATATATCTATAGATATATACATATAAGATTAATCAGCCGAAATTGCGAGGATGATCCGGTTCTTGACTGAAGATTGAAGGCTTCGAATGTCCCGTCTGTGTTTTTTGTATCGTTTTCTAAATGTTTTACGTTCTTGTCCCAGTTTGTATTTTTTTACATATTTTATATATATATATATATATATATATTCAACTTAATTTGCTATGTTTGACAAATTGTTTCAATTCACAAAGACAACATAAACGATGTCATATTCTTAGAGTAAGAAAATATGTTTATGACACCCAAATGAATTCTCCCCAAAAGAAATTCTGAACCAATAGCGCTATAAACATTTTCTATAAGATATATTTGCAATTCTTTAAATCCATAAAAAAAATTCAACGACACATGCACTACCCAGTGAAACTCAGTATGATTACTTAAGACCTCGAAATCGCTTCACTTGACAGCATCAGTCAACTTGAAAATCTCTCCCTGGCAGCACCAACCAAAGAAGAAACTTCGAAGTAATTAATGGAAGCAATGACGGGAACTCTACCTTGTGCATTCAGTCAATGAAGAATCACTGCCTGGTGCTTTCAACCAACAAGTGAATTTCCCAGTCGATGCTGCAGACTAGGAAGAAAGTTCAAGAACGGCAAAGAAGGAACATAAATATGGCCGTCGAATACAAGAACATTTCAATGTGGTTGCTTGAGCCAATAAGAGAATGGTCACTGATGTTAAAAAGGTAACAACAGGGAGATATCTGGAGTCAAGCAAATAGTGGAACATTTATGTGTACGACAGAATCTATGAAGAACTTGTAGCATGATCCCTAGGGCCAAAGTAAAAGGTGTCATGGCGGCTCATACAAACGAACAAACGAAAACATGGTTGCTGTTGGAATAACAATGGGGTCACTGGATCTAGTGAGTGAGCCTCAACAAAATCACTGCAAATAATGGGTGACCTCTATGACCATCATTTTACACAAAACAAAGAATACAAAAACAAAATGTAACTTTAGATACAACATCTGATAAAGAAACAAAACGAGATGGTCATGGCTGAACTGCCTTTCTTCACAAAAGAATATGATAAAGATGACCAGGTTCTAAGCAACTATGAAGATGAATAAAATATAAATAATGGTCTATTCGTATCTAAACTTATAAAACTTTGTCGAGAAGGAAAGTTTTATTTTGTTTATGAAAAATATAAATCTTCACTAAAATAACCGACATTTTAATAATGTAGGTTATTTTATTGTTTTTCTTTTTTTTTTTACTAATAATTTAAATTGATGTATAGTGTTGCAGATCGTGCAATACACTATATAGTGACTCGCATGCACATAAAATCTCTTATAAATACACACACACAATCATACTGAGTTTATTTTTTTAATAGTCAATTCCTTCTCATTAACTGAATCACTCCCTTTACCTCTATGCATATATGTGTGTGTATATATATTTATATATGTGTGTGTACATATATGTGTGTATGTGTTCGTATCTATCTATCTATATATGTATGCATATATGTATGTATTTATCATATATGCATATATATATATGACATAAGGTAACATTAAATATATATATATTTATATAATATACTCTAGTTTATGGTATATATTGTACAATATAATAGGTATACAGGCATATATATGTAGATGCATGTGTGTATATATATGTGTGTGTGTGTGTATTTATACATATAAACTTGCATACATATGTGTGTGATGTGTGTGGTTAGTGCAGACTTTATTTCCTGGTTTCTGGATTCAGTTTGCATAAGCTCTTTATTGTCAGTAAATATTTTATTAAAGTTTAAAGTGGCATTTAAAAGTCTAGCGAAAGAAGAAAATGGTGCTTCTTTCCCAGCAGCAGATCAGAAAATGGTGGGG
>NC_043015.1:24489713-24499713 GCF_006345805.1 Octopus sinensis
TTAAGTTGGTAAATGCTGCCATAATCCTTGCCTTCAGTTCATCTTTGGTGATACAAGGAGTTTTGTAGGTCTCTTACTCAACTGCACATCACACATAATAATCAAGAGGGCTGCAGTCAGTGGAATTAGGGACCATGACTGGGTTCTCCTGCTTGTGTGGTATGGTGCTGAGTCCTGTTGCCAGATATAGGGCTTTCCAGCAGCCATCCTCTTGACCCAGGGCAGTAGTACCTCCTCCAAACACTTGATGTAGGCTTCCGTGATGAGTGTGAGGCTGTGTGGGAAGATGAATGGAGACATAACATCGCCATCACTAATGGTCACTCCAAACCCCATGATGTTGATTGGATGTTTGAGTTTTATCACTCTCGGTACATGTTTTCAGTTTGCACTATCCTCAAATTGATGCCCAAACACTCTAAAATGTTCGTATTGGAGCTTCTTGCACGAATGCCAAGTAGTACAGCAAGTTTCTAAATTTATAGCAGAGTGAAATGTGTCATGGTGCTGTTCTTCTTACAGATGGTACCCAACTGATCCTAATATAGTGTGTAATCAACAAAATCAAAAACAAACAATGCACATGTGTGAAATTAAAAATATAAAATGGCAACAATTTACCCATCGCACCCTGTATATGGGGTTGCTGTATTAATCTACATGATGTTAGAGTATGCATGTATGTGTCTCTATATGTGTGTGTCTGTGCATGTCTATGTGCCTGTGTATGTGTGTGTATATGCTTGTTTGTGTGTATATATATATATATATATATTATATTACTCTACTTCTGTTATTTAAGTACTCTTTTTTCCACCTTGTTTTCACATTATGTGCTTACTCCGGTACTTACTATATATATATATATAATATATATATATATATATATAGAGAGAGAGAGAGAGAGAGAGAGAGAGAGAGAAAATCGACTCTGTGGTACATGTTAGAAATATTAAACATTTATCACATAAAGTATGATAACTTGATTGTTTCCTGCACACTTAACATGGCAACAAGGTAATAATTATTGTAATATATTATCATATATTATTATAATAACAGTGATTAAATCTTACCTGGCGTGACACTCTATCCTTCTTTACTTTAATATCACTCAAATCCTTTTCAAGGGCACTCAGTTCTGCCTAAAACAGAGAGAAAAAGAAATAGAGAGAAGTTATTAGGTATTTGTAATTCTACGTCAGTGCTCCTCAGCACACAAAAAAAAGTTATTATAGATTTATTATGCAAATTTTAAAAAATGTCAAAGATAAATTTCAGCTCTGAGAGGAGGAAAATCAGGAAAAGAGTACAAGAGAATCACAAGATATCCAAGAAGATACAATTGGTATTGAGAGTGTTTCAATCCAGTTGAGCTTTGATTGAAAATGAAATGGGTTTCAACTGACCTACCTGTTTCATCTGTGTGTGTGTGGTAAGTATAGGCATAGGAGTGGCTGTGAGGTAAGTAGCTTCCTTACCAACCACATGGTTCAGGGTTCAGTCCCACTGCATGGCACCTTGGGCAAGTGTCTTCTACTATAGCCTCAAGCCAACCAAAGCCTTGTGAGTGGATTTGGTAGACAGAAACAGAAAGAAGCCCATCATGTATGTATGTATATGTATGAATATATATATGTATGTGTGTGTGTGTATGTATGTATGTGTGTGTGTATATGTTTGTGTGTCTGTGTTTGTCCCCCACCCAACATCGCTTGACAACAGAAGCTGGTGTGTTTACATCCCCATAACTTAGCGATTCGGCAAAAGAGACCAATAGAATAAGTACCAGGCTTACAAAGAATCAGTGCGGGGGTCGATCTGGTTGACTAAAAAGGGTGGTGCTCCAGCATGGCCATAGTCAAATGAATGAAACAAGTAAAAGAGTAAATGAATAAGTCTTTATAAATACATTTATACACACACACGTATATATGTGCATGCATATATATGTGTGTGCATGTGTGTGTGTGTGTATATATATATATATATATATATCTGGCAGTTGCCATGATAGATTGGTGGCCACTACACACATTTTTTTCTCTCCTTGTTTCTTTCTGTGTTCCTTTCTGTAGAAGAGCGTAGGCTCGAAACCTAAAAGACTTTTTCAATTCCTGAGCGTTATACTAATACATCTGTTTGTTTTCTACACCACCTGTCTTCGTCTTTTGTCTTTTCGTGAACTTTCCCTATATATACGCACACACACGTATATATGTGCATGAATATATATGTGTGTGGCTGTGTGTATGTAGATATATATACACACACACACACATATATACACATATGCATATATACATATAATACATATATATATACACATACAAATATACATACATTCGGTGATATTTGGATATTATTTAATATGTTCCTTTTGGATTTACATATTATATAATAAGAAACCTGAACCCTGCATATCAAATGATTTGAAGCTTTTTTCTGTTTGGCTTCCCATCAGAACTTACATGTCTCAATGCCAGAACAAACTGACCATTCCAGACTCCACTTATACAAAGACTCTAACAATGAACTGGAGTAGTTTTTGTTATATATTTGATGTGTATCAAAATTCTTGTACAATGCATTGCTTCTTATGAAACGTGAAATGCACACACACACACATATATATATATACATACACTGGTGGTGTTCCAGCATAGCCACAGCCTCAGGGCTGACATATATAAAATAATAAGGATATATATGTATGTGTATGTATATATATATATATATATATACTATATATTATATATATATATATATACATCATATATATGGTGGCTGCCCCCTCGTTATCGAGTATGGCCATTGCACGAAGCTTAATCAATGTTGTTATCATGCGATGTTACCAGTTGCACTCAAAAGTGACCTGACATAAATACATATATATACATACATATATATATATACATGTATATATATATATATATATATATATATATATATATATATATATATATATTATATATAATATATATATATATATATATATATATATATATATATATATAATATTATTATATAGATAGATAGATAGATAGATAGATAGATATAGATATATACATATAGATAGATAGATAATTCACATATGCAAAACAGAAGGAATAGATATCGAAAACGAAGTCTGGTGATAGTTCTACTCTTATGGAACTAATTTTTGTAGTGCGCATGGCAAAATTTTGGAGGGAAGATTTACGAATTCAAACGTCTATGTAGATTTAGCCTTTGCTCGCTTTCTTCAAATATTTTGATGTCGCATGGTCAGTCAGAAGGTTGAGGTACGTAGCATTTGATAAATCTATGATAAATCTATTTCAATGGAAAGCTGTGCTGAAGAAGAAGTGTGAAATATATATGCAATGTATATGAAATATATATCAAAAATATATATGAAATATATATTCAATATGTTTATAATCCAGAAACATGATGTTCACAGATAACCACCAGACTTCGTTTTCGATATCTATTCCTTCTGTTTTGCATATGTGAATTACAGGGTTTGTCGTGCCAGGAGTCCCACTTTGATAGAAATAAGCATTCTTGACTGCTATTTCTATTTTTTCGGTATGCGGTCAAGCAACCTGTTGCCTGTCCCTTTTTCTTATATACAATATATACTGAACTCTACAGAAGTTCCTGCCGGTAATCGGCTATATTTACATACCGAATTCTACCAGTAAATAATTGTGGTTTTTTTATAAACCTTTATAGAAATTATTTACCCTTATTATTATATAGATAGATAGATAGATAGATAGATAGATAGATAGACAGATATAGATATATAAATATAGATATATATATAAGACCCAAGGATCAAGCTGTAGGTAGAAAGTTAGCTTCAAGCAATCCGTAGCAAATATTAAAAAAAACAACTTTCAGGGACAATACTGGTTTTTTTTGAGACAAATGCTTGTGAAATTTTACGTATCGAAGTATGGTAAACTGAAAAAATTCTTTTAATATTTCATAGTAGGCGACCAGGACAGCTGGGTGTGTGAATAAGAATACAAGAGTTACAGAATGGAATAGGTAAGATCTGGGCTACATATGTTTCATAACAAGCGGAACCTTGTAAGCAGTAAATACCCATTGATTGAATGGAAGTTTACATGTTAATGCAAGGAAGAAATGATCAGAATAATTATGTGTGTGTGCGTGTGTGCATGTTTGATTAGTGCCATCATATGAAACTGTCAGCCTTTGCATCATCCCATAACTTGTGGCTGTTATTAGTAAAAACCACATATGTATTCTGTTTCTCTGTTTGCATCAGCAAACTTGTGTGTGTGTGTGTGTGTGTGTGTGTGTGGTGTGTGTGTGTGTGTGTGCGTGCGTGTGTGTTATTTCATGTTCAATCTCTTCATAATTTGTGATGCTTTAATGGAGCAACATTTACATAGTTGATTCATTCCTTATAAAATTACACAAAACATCACTTAATGATTTGACTTCAATATTACAACTATATACATATATATATATATATACATACACACACACATATATATACATATAAGATGACGATGATGATGATATATATATGTGTATTATATATATACATGTGTGTATATATAAATATATATATACATATATAAATATATATATTTATATCTCGTCTCAAATCTGGTCTTTCTGTCGCTTAATTCTCTAACCCATCTTTCCAACAACTCCACTCATAGAAAATTAATGCACACGACCGCAAACCTTTCCATCTCAAATCTTGCCTTTCTTACTGCCGCCTAAATCTCGTCTTCTCCCAGTGCGCAGTGCGGCCGCCCTCCCGCCCCCACCACCAGTACCGGAAGTCCTTATCTCACCTTGCCTTCCTTTGCTTTTCTTCCATGAACACCTAAAGGCCTTAAACACCATACCACCCCTTCTATATATGGTGGTGACCATACGGCGCAAAAACATGTTAGTGCAGTGTAACAGGTTGAACTTAAGTTCATTGCTTTGCTTATGAATTCTGCCAAATGCGAGTTTTCTTCTTCTTTTCAGGTACATGACGGCACTGCTCTCCCCGTCCCTGGGCCTCTCGGGTCAATTCCTTCCACTCCCTCAGGGTGGGCACCCTCAACGCTGGCACACTGAAGGTAGGTCTGGCGAGATAGTCGAGATGCTTGAACGGAGACGTGTTGACGTATGTTGTATGCAAGAAATAAGGTGGGGAGAGGATCTGCTAGGTTCCTCACAGGCAAGGAACACAGGTACAAGATTTTCTGGGCAGGGAACACTGACGGGGTTGGTGGCGTGGGTATACTTATCGCTGAGAATGGATAGATAGAGTAATTGAGGTAATCAGAGTAAGTGACAGAATACTTAAGATTAGAATAGTGCTTCATAATAGATTAGCAACCATTATATCGGCCTATGCCCCTCAGCCAGGGCCCCCGATGGACAGAAAGACAGTTTCTATGACACCCTACTGCAGACCACCTCATTGACGAACGACAGGGACCTTCTCTTTGTGGCTGGTGATTTCAATGGGCATGTTGGACGACTTGCTGGGGGCTTCCATGGCGTGCATGGAGGCTACGGTTATGGTTCCCGCAACGAGGAGGGAACCAGGCTGCTGGAGTTCTGCGATGCGAATAGTCTTATGATCTGCAACACTAACTTCAGAAACCAACAAGCCACCTGGTCACCTACCGATCGGGCCGGCATACTACCAAATCGACTACATCCTCGCCAGAAAAAGGGAAAGATGGCTGCTTATAAATGCCAAAACCTTCCCAGGCGAAGAATGCACCCCACAACATAGACTGGTAGTTAGTGACTTTAGGATCAGGACTAAGAGGGCGACTAGAAGACGACCAACATGGAGAAGAAGGGTCTGGAAGCTTAAAGACCCTGCGAATGGACAGAGATTTAGAGATATGTTACTTGAAGCCTTTGACGAAGTGGAAGGGGTATAGCTACACATGGGGTAGAAGACAACTGGACGTTTCTGAGGGACAACCTGCTGAAAGCCGCTGACCAGATCTGTGGCTGGTGCAAAGTCCCCTTAAGACCCAAAATAACATGGTGGTGGAACAATATTGTTGATAGGGCTATTAGACAAAAGAAACAGGCTTGGAAGGCCTGGAAGAACGGTGGTAGCAGGGAAGTGTATCAGACTGCCAGAAGGGAAGCTAGGAGACAGGTCTATCTAGCCAGAGGGGAAGCAGATAAAAGAAAATTTGCCAATGTCCTGCGCCGTGAGGATGAAAGACTTGAGGTATTTCGTGTTGCAAGACAGTGTGTGAGAGAGAATCGAGATGTGGTAGGAGAGAAATGTGTTCGCATGGAGGATGGTTCACTTGCGCTAAATGAGGATGCAAAGAGAGAAGCTTGGAGACGCCACTATGAAAGGTTGCTGAATGAGGAAAATGAATGGGATAAAGAGAGTCTGCCGAATGTTGACCCAACAGAGGGACCAGCTATCCGAGTTGATAGTTCCGTGGTAGCTAAGGCAATTAGAAGCATGAAGACAGGGAAAGCCCCAGGCCCATCAGGAATTACTGCAGAGATGCTCAAAATATCTGGTAGTGTCGGCTATAGCATAGTCACCCGTATAGTTAACCAGGTGATACACGAAGGAGTCATACCCAATGACTGGTGTAGCAGCATAATAGTCAACTGCTACAAAGGTAAAGGCGATGCCCTAGATACAAATAACTACAGGGGCATCAAGCTGTTGGATCAGGTAATGAAGGTTACGGAGACGGTTATAGCCCAGTTAATTAGAGAGAGAGTTAGCTTAGATGATATGCAGTTTGGGTTCGTGCCAGGGAAAAGTACTACTGATGCTACATTCCTGGTAAGACAGCTGCAGGAGAAATACCTAGCCAAAGGTAAGCCCTTGTACCTGGCTTTTGTTGACTTAGAGAAAGCCTTTGACAGGGTCCCCCGATCCCTTCTCTGGTGGTCAATGAGGAAACTAGGGATAGATGAATGGTTAGTGAGAGCTGTGCGAGCCATGTACAGAGACGCAGCTAGTAAGGTGAGGGTTGGCAACGAGACAGTGAAGAATTCCGGGTAGAGGTTGGGGTCCACCAAGGTTCAGTCCTCAGCCCCCTCCTATTTATCATAGTCCTCCAGGCAATAACGGAAGAATTTAAGACAGGATGCCCCTGGGAGCTCCTATATGCTGATGACCTTGCTCTAATTGCTGAGTCACTATCAGAACTGGAGGAGAAGTTTTCAGGTGTGGAAACAAGGATTAGAATCGAAGGGCCTTAGAATCAACCTAGCCAAAACCAAAGTCCTAATAAGTAGGAAGGTGGACCAACCACAAACGACTTCAGGTAGATGCCCTGCTCGATCTGTAAAAAAGGTGTAGGTAGAAACTCTATAAGGTGCACCAAGTGTAAGCTATGGACACATAAGAGGTGCAGCAATGTCAAAGGAAGGCTAACTAAGAAAATAGTTTTTGTCTGTGGCAGATGCTCAGGAGAAATAAACACTGGAAATGTGCAGAGACCAACTTCTACCACGTTCCAGGGAGACAAACTAGAAGTAGTTGATAGCTTCCGCTACCTAGGAGACCAGTCAGTAGCGGGGGTGGGTGTGCTGAAAGTGTAACTGCTAGAGTAAGAATAGCCTGGGCAAAGTTTAGAGAGCTCTTACCCTGCTGGTGACAAAAGGCCTCTCGCTAAGAGTAAAAGGCAGACTATATGATGCGTGTGTACGTACAGCCATGCTACATGGTAGTGAAACATGGGCCGTGACAGCTGAGGATATGCGTAAGCTTGCAAGAAATGAAGCCAGTATGCTTCGATGGATGTGTAATGTCAGTGTTCATAATCGTCAGAGTGTAAGTACTTTGAGAGAAAAGTTGAACCTAAGAAGTGTCAGTTGTGGTGTGCAAGAGAGACGGCTGCGCTGGTATGGTCATGTGACGAGAATGGCTGAAGATAGTTGTGTGCAAAAGTGCTACACCCTAGCAGTTGAGGGAACCTGTGGAAGAGGTAGACCCAGGAAAACCTGGGACGAGGTGGTGAAGCACGACCTTCGAACTTTAGGTCTCACCAAGGAAATGACTGAAGACCGAGTCCTATGGAAGTGTGCTGTGCATGAGAGGACCCGGCAGGACTAGTCAGGCCATATCCTGTGGCCCCTACCTGGGACGTAGTCGATCCACCTGTGCATACCTTCCTTCTTGTGACACTTGTGAAGACCTGCTGAGGCAAGTGAAAATCAATCAAAATAGATGAACATCAATGGAATTTGTATCTTTGTGGTACCAGTGCCTGTGGCACACAAGAAAACCATCCGAACGTGGCCGTAGCCAGTACCGCATCGACTCGCCTCCGTGCTGTGGGAACATGGTGGCACATAAAAACACCATCCGAAGACCCGGCAAGACTAGTCAGGTCATAACCCGTGGGCCCTACCTGGGACGTAGTCAGTCCACCTGTACATACCTTCCTTCTTGTGACACTTGTGAAGACCTGCTGAGGCAGTGAAAATCAAATCAATCAAAACAAATCAAAATAGATGAACATCAATGAATTTGTATCCTTGTGGTACCAGTGCCGGTGGCACACAAGAATCCATCCGAACGTGGCCGTAGTCAGTACCGCTTGTGTGGTACCAGTGCCGTGGCACACAGAATCCATCCGAACGTGGCCGTAGTCAGTACCGCATCACTCGCCATCGTGCTGTGGGCACATAACAAACCATCCGGTCGTGGCCGTTCGCCAGCCTCATCTAGCACCTGTGTCGGTGGCACATAAAAAGTAGTCAGTACCCTTGTGGTACCAGTGGCCGGTGGCACACAAGAATCCATCCGACATGGCCGTAGTCGTAAGTACCGCATCACTGGCCATCGTGCTGTGGGCACATAACAACAACCATCCGGTCGTGGCCGTTCGCCAGCCTCATCTAGCACCTGTGTCGGTGGCACATAAAAACACCTCCGAAGACCCGGCAAGACTAGTCAGGCCATAAACCATGGCCCCTCCTGGGACGTAGTCAGTCCACCTGTGCATACCTTCCTCCTTGATACTTGTGAAGGCCTGTTGAGGCAAGTGAAAATCAAATCAAAATCAAATCAAAACAAATCAAAATAGATGAACATCAATGGAATTTGTATCTTTGTGGTACCAGTGCCGGTGGCACACAAGAGAAAACCATCCGAAAGTGGCCGTAGCCAGTACCGGCATCGACTGGCCTCCGTGCTGTGGGCACATGACAAACACCATCCGATCGTGGCCGTTCGCCAGCCTCATCTAGCACCTGTGTCGGTGGCACATAAAAACACCATCCAAGACCCGGCAAGACTAGTCAGGCCATAACCCATGGCCCCTACCTGGGACGTAGTCAGTCCACCTGTGCATACCTTCCTTCTTGTGACACTTGTGAAGACCTGTTGAGGCAAGTGAAAATCAATCAAAACAAATCAATGACATCAATGGAATCTGTATCTTTGTGGTACCAGTGCCGGTGGCACACACTTTGTGGTACCAGTGCCGTGGCACACAAGAGAACCATCCGAACGTGGCCGTAGCCATTGTCCGCATCGACCGGCCTCCGTGCTGTGGGCACGTAACAACACCATCCGATCATGGCCGTTCGCCAGCCTCATCTGGCACCTGTGTCGGTGGCACATAAAAACACCTTCCGAAGACCCGGCAAGACTAGTCAGTCCACCTGTGCATACCTTCCTTCTTGTGACACTTGTGAAGACCGGTTGAGGTAAGTGAAAATCAAATCAAATCAAAATAGACAAAATAGATGAACATCAATGGAATTTGTATCTTGTGGTACCAGTGCCTGTGGCACACAAGAATCCATCAGTGCGGTGGGCACATGACAAACACCATCCGATCGTGGCCGTTCGCCAGCCTCATCAAGCACCTGTGTCGGTGGCACATAAAAACACCATCCGAAGACCCGGCAAGACTAGTCAGGCCATAACCCATGGCCCCTACCTGGGACGTAGTCAGTCCACCTGTGCATACCTTCCTTCTTGTGATACTTGTGAAGACCTGTTGAGGCAAGTGAA
>NC_043015.1:24502213-24531811 GCF_006345805.1 Octopus sinensis
TCTACATTTGCTAAAATTTAGATGCAGGAACACAGATTTTCAAAATGTAAATAATGTATATTCATTAGAAATATTAAATTTCTAAATATCTCAGAGAGATATGAGCAGTGGTGGAACGATAGAGCGGTTGTATACTGTCAACTTAACATGACAGTACAATAGAGGGAATTTCACCACCGTTATTTAGCCCTAGGAAGCATCAACACTTACTGTCTGCGTTTGGTGATCAGGAAATAAACTTTACTGATAAAAAAATATATATATGTTTACAAAGTCTAGACAGCTAGCAGGTCATGATACTCCAGACTGATGACGAGCAAGACTCAGAAAAATGTCATGTCTCTGGATGCAGGCCTAGCTGTTGGGCGTGCTTGTCTCCCTCTTTGTAAACATAAGGACACAGGAAATGTATCAAGGCCGACAGGAAGCATTGATGCTCCCTAGGGCTAAATAGCAGTGGTGGGATTCTCTTTATGGGACTGTCACATTAAGTTGATAGTATACAACTGCTCTATCATTCCACCACCGCTCATATCTCTCTGAGATATTTAGCAATTTAATATTTCTAATTTTGGGGATCAGTGAATAAACTTCACTGAATATATATATATATATATATATATATATATATATATGTATATGTATATATATATGTATATGTATATATATATATGTATATGTATATATATATATGTATATATATATATATATGTATATATATATATATGTATGTATATATATATATATGTATATATATATATATATATGTATGTATATATATATATATGTATATATATATATATATGTATGTATATATATATATATGTTTACAAAGGCTAGACTGGTATCTTCAGCTAGCATGCCATGCTACTTTAGATGGTAACCTCGCGCGAGAGTGTTTGTTCTGTTTTTCGGATTTGCGGTTGGGAGTTGAATTTTGTTGTTGCATATTGTTGTTGAAACCTGTTGCTTTGTGTTGAACCTTATAATTGTTGAATTCTTTGTTGGGTATGCAAGCCCAGACTTATGCAAAAGCAGCCAGCAAAAGCCTGTCTGCTGACGCATTACAGTTAAAAGAAGTAATTATTGAGAAGGAAAATCTGAGGAAATACTATGACAGCTTCAAAAAGGAAGAAGACTGTCTAAGGATTACACCACCAGAAGACGATGTTAAAAAAGCAGAGAGAAAAACGATAACATACAGAAAATGGAATGTGGTCTCAAAAAGAATAGAAGTGGCAAAAGTTGAAGAGATTGAAAAGTGTTTACAAGAAATAAAAGAAAGAAGTACCTTCTACAATAGAGTTAGAAAATACGCAACAGTAGAAGTTCGCTTCAAAAATGATGATGAAGCAAAAAGGAATGCAACAACAGCGTTGATATCAGATAAGTGAGTATTATTACCTACTTACTGTGGTGGATGAGCGGCGAAGGTGTGAATAAGCAAAATTCCACCGGAACTTGATACCGAAAGAATAGTAGCTGCAATAATTTACAACTGCAAGGAGGACGTGGACATACTCAAGGTGGAAAAGTTGAATGAAATAAACTGGTGGGGTTATGCGGTGGAAGCCCTAATCCACATAACCCTGCCAGATTTGTATAACATCCCGGAGGAGTTGGTGTTTCCCAATGAGACACGACTGAGAGTCCTGGTGGAGGGGAGATCTCCAGTGTGTTATAAATGTAAGAGCAGAGGACACATGAAGGATGTGTGTCCTCAAAGAGAAATACAAGAGAAGAAGATAATACTGGAGGAAGAAATAAAAGCTTTGACAGGGGAGTTAGAAAGAGAGAATGTAGAACTACAAGCGGAAGAAGAGATCATGACAACAGATAATATGGAAAGTGGCAACGAGCTAGAGAAGGAGATAGAAAAGGAGAGAACAGAAGGAAAAGAGGATAGAAAGTGAACACGGGTGGAATCACCACCCAAAGACCAAAAAAAGAAAAAGATGAAAAAGAAGTCTACCGACGAGACAGAGGATCGAACACACGAAAGGAAAATTACAACAATTAAATTGAGTGAAGGTCAAATGTTGGAGGAAATGGAAATATGGTCAACAAAAGTGGAAGAATGTCTGAAAACATGCAAGAAAGGAGGAAGACCCAAAGGAAGAAATTTCAGAGCTGTAACGTTGTACCGAAAAGATAAAGAAATTGAGAAAAAAATAGCGATAATGAAAGGTCGAACGAGAGTGAAATTGAACCTGAGGATATACGATGACGAATTAAAGGCAGTAATATTAGATAATGAGAGGGTAAATAAATTAATGAATTTATTTCCAAATACAGTTGTATGCATTGCGCACTACGTTCGATATGACAGTTTGCCTTGCGTTATAGAGCAGGAAGAATTACTCGTTTACATTACTGACGAACATCCCAGATAGCATAACTGCGAGCTTTGGGGGGCTTGTAAACCATTTCATTTAATTCATTAACACTTCATTTCATATCATCCTTTCTGTATATTTGTTATATGTGCCCCATGTCCTGTATTGTTATGTCCCCTCTTCATTCAAGCCTATAATAAAGAGAAAGCTAGCAGGCCATGCTACTCCAGACTGATGACGAGCAAGACTCAGAAAAATGTCATGTCTCTGGATGCAGGCCTAGCTGTTGGGGGTGCTTGTCTCCCTCTTTGTAAACATAAGGACACAGGAAATGTATCAAGGCCGACAGGAAGCATTGATGCTTCCTAGGTCTAAATAGCAGTGGTGTGATTCTCTTTATGGAACTGTCACATTAAGTTGACAGAATACACCTGCTCAATGTAAGTCAGCATTTTCAAATCTCTCTCTTGCTTCATGTGCCATGATGCCTGCAGAGGTTTCTAATCATGGAGCGCCAGGCCAAAGGCTGATTATTCTTTTACTTATTTCAATAAAGTTGTGATGAGACAACCCTTCCTTTCAAGGACTGTTTCAGTAGAGATGTATACATCTATGTGTGTTTCTGTATCAATATATATACATAGATATACACATGCACAAAAACACACACACACACATGTATTCATATATATATATATATATATATACTCAATAATACTATAAAAAGAGACAAAATTCCAGCAAAAGTTCAATTTGAAAACTCCACTACAGTGGACGAAAGCGCTTATATAAGATATATGATTTATAAAAACATGTAACATACTAATAACTATCTGTAAATATAAAACCAGCCAGATTTCTGAGTACCTCATTTCTTCTAATATATATATATATATATATATATATATGACTGACCAGGTATCAGTTGTTGTTACACATCAGTTGTCCCAATACTCCTTTGCATTGCTTTAGCCTTCAAATGATGCTACCCTGGTGGCTAAGCAAACAGGCCAAAGTTCACCCCATGATTGGAAGGGGGACTGGAGCAATGTGAAATGAAGTGTTTTGCTCAAGAACACAATGCACCTACCAGTCAGGCAAGTGACCCCACAACCTAGCGGTTGTGAGTGCAATGACCTAACCTCTAGGCCATGCACTTTCACATGCACACACACACATTTTCATATATTTATGTAAATACATATATAAAATATGTATGCACATACTAACACATGTATGCATATATATATATATATATATATATATTATATACATATATATGTATATATATATATGCAAACATACATATATATACACACACACATATATAAATATACATACATACACACACATACACACAAACACACACACACACATATATATATATATAATATAATATATATATATATATATATATATATATATATACACACACACACACACACATATATTCATTTGCAATTCACTATGTACCTAGTAAACTTAAATTAATACTTCAAATATTCAGCAAACTGCAAACAAGAAATAACAAAAAACTGAAACAATTAAAATTATTTAATAAACTGTTGTATATTAATCTTCTTTTTAAACAACGATATCTCACTTTAAAACTTTCTCTTATCTCGAATTTCAAAAAAAAATTTTGTAAATTTTGTTTATAGAATATACTGGAAAACAGTGTTGATTGATTATAATTCAATAATATATAATTATCGCTCAAGTAGATAATTATTGATGCACATATTCTCTCATTAAAAAAAAACAACCAAAAAAAAACGACTATCTTGAAAATATTCCAAATATTACGTTTTAGTCAGACTTGAATCGATTTACTACTAACTCTCACCTACTCAAATTTTTCATATTCACTAGCCTTTTTTTTTTAAAACTTCACCACCATCACATATATATATATATATTATATATATATATATATATATATAAACAAAAACAATTGCAGCGTGGAAGTTGTTTTTAAAACACACAAAAACCGTTCGATTCACTTCAACATTTAAATTGAATTTATCAAAATATTTTCATTGCTTTGAGACCGCGACCTTTTCAATCACAAAATTCCATGCTGCTCGGAATTTTGTGAGTGAACAGGTCATGGTCTCAAAGCTTATAAACACCTTCCACGCTGCAATTGTTTTCATTCCAGCACACGATCTCAGATCAGGTCACTTGCTATGCAAGTACATCTCCGTAAATATATACACACACACACACACACACACACACACACACACCACACATATATATATATATATATATATATATATATATATACATGAATAATATAACATGAGGATGGAAAATATGAAGCTTTGGTAACAAATTCTGACATCCGTTTCGGCACCACACACCAGCTCCAAGTTGCTGAGTTTACATATCATTGTGCTTGATTGCATTCCACCTGAGGAAGCATCCTCATTCAGCTGTTATTGACAATATTTGATTATGTAGTAATTCTAAGAATAATCTGATATAATGGTATATGTATATAAACTCAAAAACTTAAGGTCAGTTTCTGGTGCAGAAACAAATGTTGCGGTTGCTTTTATGGCCTTATAGTTTACATCTTTAGTATCAAAGTTCCACATGCTTATCCAGCCTTGGAAAATACCCTGTCGTAGAATGACATGTGGTAGCCAATAAAGGTGTAACAGTCCTTAAAGTCACATTACGATGTTATTACTGTAATTATACTAAATATATGTGCAGACAATGCTGTGTGGTAAGAAGTTTGCTTCCAAACCACATGGCTGATATTGACAATACATAGAATAATATCTTGAACACTCTGTAACTTAATGTTTTAGAAAAGTCTGTCTGTCGTTCTCCCTTTCTCTCTTTCTTCCATATTCTTCCTCTTTCTTTCTCACGTCATTATGTTTATTTCGTCTGACATGGTAATTTTGTTTTATTTCAATTGATCAATTAAAATAATGACAGCGCAGCTTCAATTTGAAATGCTGGCCTGGAATACATTCACCTTCTTCAATGTTAGGGCACACTATGACTCACCCATTAACAGGAAAACATCTAGGTCATTATCTGCATGTGTGTTTGCATAATGTACAGTATTACAGATCCATTTCAGCCAATTTTGCCAATCACTTATGCACACACGCATGTGTTACATGAACAGATGATATACAAACTATAGTGGACACCACTTTCTCTCTCCTGCCAGATGCATGTCAAACCGTCCAACCCAAGCCAGCATGGAAAATGGACATTAACGATGATGATGATGGTGATGATGGCGATGATGATGAACACACTCACACAGAGTAAAAGACCTTTTGTCCAGCTTCCAGAAACCAGGAATACTGTAACCTACATTGATTAGAGAGACTTCATTTACAAAGGTGATTAATAAGCATATGGATAGTGATTAATTTGCATATGCTGAGGATAGTTTTGTTCATTACTTATTTTAAGTGGATTGACAGAGATTAAATCTATTAAGCTTTCCAAGTGTATTTATAAATAAAACAAAAGACCTGAATATTTTTCTCATCAAAAATAAAATATCTACATACATTTGATAATAGAACTACATGGATGAGCTTCATGAGGATACAGCTTGGATGACAATATATGTGTGTACATGCACATACACACACACATATATTAAGTGGTAAAGCTTCAACATGTAGAATAACACTAGATCAATGAAGAGAGTAAAGATGCTATAATTGAAGTGACAAGTCTTGTGAAATACAGTTGTCCAGGTTTTCATGGCCAAAACAATGATTTATTTTGCCATTTTACAAACTGTGCACAAGACAGTTTATCAGTTGCTTTGAAAGCAGATGACATCTGAGCAAGGAATGCTGATAAGGAAGAAGATAGAAAGAAAAACACAGGTGAGACAATGTTACAACAAACATTTCAAACAACAGTAAACAAGTTATTAATTGTTTACGATGTGTCTGATGGCTTGGTTAAGATTTCCACCATTTCGTATTTCCTAAAATGCAGAGATAAAGAAAAATATCTCGTTCCTGGGATTTATGTAGCTGTTGGAGGAGGCCCTTAAGTTCTTTAAGAGATAAAGTTTCTTGGGAGAACATTTAGAACATCTTTAATATTTATACAATGTTTGGTTTGGAAAGTATTTTCTGTTTGATGCTGTCACTGATCCTCTCATCTTTCAGATTCCAGACTTTTTTTGTTTACGACTGCATTTCAAATTTAGAAGTACAAAACTTTTGTAAAAATTAAGCGATATTAATATAAATGAAAATCTTTGAGCTATAACTGATGTAATAGAGAGATTAAAAGAAATGTTTTCATCATTAATGATTATGTTCATTCATTTTATAATTTCATAAACTTTTTTATGAGTATGATTGATTGCTAGCCACTAAACCTTTTTTATTTTCTCTTTCTGCTTATTTCTGTGTTCCTTTCTGTTGAAGAGCGTAGGCTCGAAATGATAAAGACTTTCTCACTTCCCGGGCATTAAACTAATACATCCTTGTATTTGTGTCTGAAGATCATAAGGTCCTGAGGTGGATCTCTCCAACTACCTGTTCTCCTTCCAGGTTAATAACGATCCTATTTTGTGGTCGTTCTCCATGGAGAAGGGGAAAATTAGTCGGAGACAGATAAATCCTTACTCAGCAGCAGGTCAAGATAGCCCTAGCGTTTGTGAGGTTAAGTCTATGGACCCCTGCATCCTCGCCAACATGTGTAACTGCATGTTGCTGGCTGGGAAGGTTCATGACATCCTGAAGTGTGGTAAGTCCATCCATATACCCAAGAGAGCAGATGATCCTATTGATATCACCTGTTGGCAACCTTTGGCGATATGTTCTGTAGTATATTGTCTGTTTTCGAAAATGGTCGCCAGAAGAATGCTTCCCCTTAATCCTGCACAAGCTCTCAGGTGGTTAGGCAAACCAATCCTTGAACAACAGACTGTGGCTCACTTGGGCCAAAAATATAGGCATTGGTCAGATAAGGGTCATGGCAATGATGCTTTACCTTGGCATTTATCATCTGTTCCTCTAGCCTCTTTAGAATTGCTTGCAGTGTTCTGAATGCAGCCTTGCATGAGTACAAATTTAAATTTCTGTTGTCAGGCTCTGGTTCAGGAGTTATAAGGCTTTTGAGTAGTGTGGAACTACCTTCCAGTCACTATTGTTCCTGGAGTATTAACACTTTTCAAGATTCTGGGCATGGCTTAATTGGCATGTTATGGAAGCAAAGTTTATAAGTGCCTTGGGAAAGGAAAAGGCCTGGGGAGTTAACCTTGGCTGCAAAACAGGAATCAAAGTCTCTCCAGTGGTTCAGTGCCCTCTTTGGTACCCTTCTGGTAACGTCAGAGTCTGTGGAACTCTCAAGCCCTGTTAATTAATTCACACAGGAGGCCATTCCAGTGTAAAATCTGCAGCTTGCTGGTCATTGCAACCATCTTGGCTCACTGAGTTACTGTGGTCAGACGTCCAAATCTAATGAGCAAAATGATATGACTATAAACATTCTTGTTTAAATATATCATCATAATCATTCCTCTTATCAAGAATTAAGACAAAACTTTAGACATCCACCAAAAGAAACTCAAGAATCCAATCAGATTTGAGCAAAGAGACTCCAGAGAGCAACACTTGAATTATTTAATAAAATCTATGATAAAAAAAAGGACAGTGCACTTGCCATGAGGAGTAGAAAAATCCAACGTTTTGGAAAGAGTTCTTTTTCAATATTGCCCAAGGAAGGATTCTGTTGGAGACGTCGGCTTTGCACACTCCACAGCAAGTTTACTGTTTTCATTTTGCTGGTTTTACTAAAATCAGATTTGATTCTCAGTCTTAAGTTGCTCCCCCACCCCTTAAGGTTCTAATAGTTTTTGATAGAACACAAAATACAACAACCATTCTGATTCCTTAGAATTAAGATATGAAACATTTCTCAATCATATTTCTGATCAAACATAACATCTGTGTCTTTGAATTAATTTACAAACTATATTAAAATTATTCTGTTGTAAATGAAAAAAATATCTAGAGAAATGTAGTATAATACCTAATTTTTTGTTTTTCATTGATTGCTGTATTGATCAGTTCATTTGTAACATAATTAATCAAAAAGAAAAATGAAAAGAAAAAATTATAATTGAAGGTTTTGATTGAAATATTAACGTTTTTAAAAGGAATGGTTTTCTTCCATAGAACAACCAGACATAGTTTCAGGTGGGTTATTAACCAAATGGTCAATTAAATAAATAAATTGGTTTTATATCAGAGCATGACATGATCAGGTGTAATAATGTGTTATATATATATATATATATATATACATAAGCATATATACACACATATACACTCACAGACTGCAGCTGCATGGCTAAAATGCTTAGAATACATACATACATATATATGTGTATGTGCGTGTGTGTGTGTGTAATATATATATGTATGTTCATATGATGGTCTGCTCAAAAGCTCTTATGCTGACCGTAATACACTCGTAGTATGTAAACAAATGAGGTTTATTTTTCAACAAAGTCTCGCTTGCGGTCCACACACTTCTTCTGTCAGTGTTGCATTGCTTGGATCCCATTGGTGAAGAAGCTTTCATCCTGTTGGTCACAAAAGTCATCAACAACTGATATGATGCCATCATCACTGTGATACTGGTTCCCAACCAAGTTTTTAGTCATGTTGGGAAACAGATGATTGTCAAATGTGGTCAAACCAGGAGAATGAAGAGAGTGATCAACCAGTTCCAAGCTACAGCTATTGAAAGCAAGGAATTGTATGCTGGAGGACTGACATCATGAAACAATCCTCCTTTCATCAGTTTGTCTGACTTTGTAGGCTTTTCTCAGCAAGATGGCACAGTACTATCCATCGTTGGTGTGGCCCTTTTGAAGATAGTCAATAAACACAATGCCTTTTGCATTCCCAATTTTTGTCCATATCCAAGAGAAGTTGCTATTAGTTACATTTGAAGTCTCCTTTGAACAGTCAGATGTCATTTTACCTAAAGAGAAACATTTCAGTTATTAATAGGGTGATTTGAAATTAATGCAATCAAGATTTCACATCTCTAGCATCACTCATTCATAGTCAGCCTATGAGCTTTGCAACCTACCCCCATATATATAAACACACACGCACACACATACATGTGTGTTTTGTTATAATTAACATAATTTCTTTCATGTCAATATTAATGAACCCATTTCAAGCACTGTGTTTATTGTCTCTTTTCTAAGAATGATTTTTTCTCTGTATAACTAGAAAATGCTGTTTCTCTATAAAATATTCATCAGTCTTCCTTTCATGGAAATGCCATTGCACCTGATTTATTTAATCACAGAGAAATTTCTCCAACCAAATCATGCTTAATCTTAAACACAGTCTCCCTCGAGCATCTTCTTTTCTTTTATAGTCACCTGATTACTTCTCGATTACTTTTTTCATCCTAACGTTATTCCACACAAGCGAATAATGGTAGTTGTGTGCTAAAATTAGCTGTCAAATCATTTCCTTTCCATCAGAACTTAGCATATGATAAAATGATTGGAACACATTTGAGAAAGCAGTCCTAAAATCAATGTCTATAAACATGAATGTGATGGCCATATTTGGAATGTTTTTAGTGAGAGGTTTGCCACTATCTTTTATTTATTATTTACTCAACTGGGTCACTTTCCATATAAATGGGATTAATATCAATGCATGCCCTTCAATGTGGATCATCATCCACTCAGATCACTTTATAACAAAAACATTATTATTATTATCATTATTACTATTATTATTATCATTATAATTCTTAGTTTTTCTTCTTTCAATTTTGTATCCATTTCTTGCTGAAGGCCCTCCTGACTCCTAGAGCAAAGAAACTCAAGTATATATGTCATTAAACAAAACACACCAGATTATTAATTTTGAAAATGAAATGAAGTTATGTGAAAAAAACTATGGAAAAAATATTTTAATTTTAAAATTTGAATATATGGGTGGTAATTGTTCTTGCATTGAGAAAACGTTTTTAACATGTGTGATGCAACAGTGTAAACCATCTTTTGCTCTTATTATCATTATTATTATTATTGGCATCTTTCAATTATGTTTCCATTTTTTGCCAAGTGTCTCCCTGACACCTAGAGCAGAGAAACGTACTGTATATATTGGTCAGCCATTAAAATAAATACACCAGATAGTTCATTTACAAAGGCAGATGATAGAGAAAAGGGGGAAAAAAGACAGAGAGAAAAAGGGGAAAATGAAAACTAAAAAAGTAACAAAGAAAACAAAAGAAAGAAAATTCACAGCGACAATATGTGTGACCAGTTACCAGTTAAGACAACATTTTGCACTTCTTGCATGGATGGTATACCAGGGATCATTCTTAAATAATTTTCAGTTCTTTTTTTTATCATTCCAAGTGCTCCTACAATCACTGGTATTGTAATCATCTTGAGATGCTACATCTGTTCGATTAGCAAATCTTTATATTTTCTGAGCTTATCAAATTCTTTTGCTGAGATATTATGGTCACAGGGTATGCTCATGTCAATCAATAAACAGACTTCATTGCTTTTGGCTTATTTGCTTTGATGGCCTGATCTGTATATACTGGGAAGCCCGAAATAATAGTTAAATTTTCTCCCTCAGTTACAGCCTCAGGGTGGTGCTTGTACCATTTGTCAGTAGTTTTGATTTTATAATGCTGACACATTATCCAGTGTAGATATTAGCTAACCCTGTCATGTCTTGATTTGTACTCTAAAAATTATAAAAGCTTACATCCAGAGATTAGGTGGTCCACTGTTTCAATCCCATCGTTGCAATATCAGCACTTTGAGTCAACACCAATTTTCATCACATTGGCTTGATAGTTCTGGTGAATAAGTTCTGATCATGGGTAGCCAAGATAAAGCTTTCACTCTTAGCTTTTAGCCTTGAGCTCCGTAGCCACTGATGGGTGTGCTTCTGTTATTCTTATAATTATTATTATAGACGTCGCAGAGTATGCAATATCATGAGGTTGTTGCTTGAAGATATTGTGTCTCCTGTTTGTCAAGTCTGTTATTATTCAGCATGTTTTCAGGCTCTTTATGTTCTAAGTTAAAAATCCTGCGGAGACTGACTTGTTACACCTTTATTAGCTACCACACGTCATTCTACGGCAGGGTATTTTCCAAGGCTGGATAAACATTTGATACTGTAGAGGATTAATATTCAAATAATAAAACATAAGGATGCAAAATATAAACTAAATAGCAGGCAAGCACAGCATCAATGTAATCCAGTTACCATCTCACTTAAATTTGCTAGCCTTGTTTTAAAATTTGAAACTATCATCATTGCTTTTACTAGTAGTAGAAGCAAAGCCTGGCAGTTAGGCTTTCGTGAGTGTATGTCATATTTGCTTGAATAAAAATGCTCTCATGTGCATATCTGTCAATATATACATACATACATATGTGTGTGTGTGTGTGTGTGGTGTCGAAAAATAGAAATGAAGACTGAGAGAGCAAAAGATATATAGATAGAGAAATAGAAAGTAATAGAGTCAGTAAACAAAGCAGAGAGAGGGGAAGAGAGAGCAGAGAGAGAGGAAGAGAGAGAGAGCATTAAGAGAGAAAAACCATAGAAGAAAAAGGGATATGTATGCAAGACATATAATATACTATGTTGCAGTGAATAAAAAATTAATTTTCTGAAATCCTTAATAATAACATTTTTGTAAACATTACTTTGATAGCAAGAATCCTAAAATTTGGTATTTGTAAGAATCTTCTAAGCACAATAGAGTTTAATAATTGCTTTCTTTTAGTAAAAGAGATATAATCCAAACAAATTGATAAGTAGTTTTGTTTATTATAGTATGGATTATTATTGTTGTTGTTGTTGTTGTGTCCATGTAATGTACATGAATATATCTTGCTTGAACTTGCACTCCCTCATTACATTCATGGCTTCATTTCATAACATTGCTAATTTGCTTTCAGCTTCTGGAAATAATTTACCACTAATATGCACTCACATCATTTATCAATTGCAGAGTTAGTGAAGCTGAAGAAATGGCAAGACAAATCTCATTCAAACTGTTCTTCATTTCCAGAAGAATTGAAATCAAATTTAACTTCCACCTAGAACTCAGATGGATTAAAAAGTATTTCTAAAATGTATTACTAATAATAATTTCTTACAGAATCCAAAGTAGGTTATTTTTATACGTAGCTGTGTGGTAAGAAGCTTGCTTCCCAACCACATGGTTCTAGGTTCAGTCCACTGCATGGTACTTTGGGCAAGTGTCTTCTACTATAGCATCTGACCAACCAAAGCCTTGTGAGTGGATTTGCTATATGGAACAGAGAGAAACCCATCATATATATATATATATATATATATATATGTATGTATGATCATCATCGTTTAACGTCTGCTTTCCATGCTGGCATGGGTTGGACAGTTTGACTGAGGATTGGTGAGCTAGAAGGCTGCACCAAGCTCAATCTGATCTGGTAAAGTTTCTACAGCTGGATGCCCTTCCTAACGCCAACAACTCAGAGCGTGAAGTTGGTGCTTTTACATGCTACCAGCATGGGAGCCAGTCCAGCACCACTGGCAACGACCACACTCCAATGTTGCTTTTCACGTGCCACTAGCACATATGGCTGTATGGCAATGCTGGCAATGATCATGCTCGAATGGTGCTTTTTACATGCCACCGGCAAGGGAGCCAATCTGTGGCCCTGGCAACGATCACACTCAGATGTACTTTTAATGTTCCACTGGCACAAGTGCCAATCAGGCAGTACTGTCATTGGCCACATCAGTGATTTTGGTTTTGATTTCACTTGCCTCAATAGGTGTTCGCAAGCAAAATTTATTGTCCAAGGAATGAGGAGTATTCATAAGTAGGCTGGTTACACCCACTGGCATAGGACCTGGGCTATGATCTCACTTGGCTTGTCTGGTCTTCTCAAGCACAGCATATCTACAAAGGTCACAGTCACTAGTCATTGCCTTGGTAGGGCTCAATGTTCGAAGGTCATGCTTCACCACCTCATCCCAGGTTTTCTTGGGTCTACCTCTTCCACAGGTTCCCTCAACCGCTAGGGTGTGACACTTTTTCACACAGCTTTCCTTATTCATTCTCAACACATGACCATACCAGTGCAGTCATCTCTCTTGCATACCACATCTGATGCTTCTTAAATCCAACTTTTCTCTCAGGGTGCTTACACTCTGTCATGTATGCACACTAACATTACACATCCAGTGGAGCATACTGGCTACATTCCTTGCAAGCTTACACATGTCCTCAACAGTTACAGCTCATGTTTCACTGCCATGTAGCTTGACTGTTCATACACCTGCGTCATACAGTCTACCTTTTACTCTGAGCGAGAGGCCCTTTGTCACCAGCAGAAGTAGGAGTTCTCTGAAGTTTGCCCAGGTTATTCTTGTATGTATATATTGGTGTGTGTTTGTTCCTGCCACCATCACCTGACAACCAGTGTTTGTGTTTTTACGTCCCTGTAACTTAGCAGTTCAGCAAAAGACACCAATAGAATAAGTACTAGGCTTTAAAAGAATAAGTCCTGAGGTCGATTTGTTCGACTAAAGGTGGTACTCCAGCATGGCTGCAGTCAAATGATTGAAACAAGTAAAAGAATAAAAGACATTGGATCACTACTAATCATGGAGTTCTATGCTAAAAGATGTTCTACAAGTGACCATCCCATCATAATTTTTTAAAACTTTGTGTCTAGGAGCACCTTTCTGGTATGCTTTTTCTTTTACTAAAGACATTCTAATATGATTTAGCTACAATTTCTAGCAAACACAAATAGACTTTACTATTGACTGTTTGTGAGGACTTCTGTCCCTTGCTGCATTCTACTTTCCTAATGATAATGGATCAACTATTGAGCAGATATTATCCAAATTTGAAGTTAAAATTTCATTGATGGCTGTGCTCAGTTTCAACATATCAACTTGTTCCTGCCATGTTGAGAGCTGTCCAACTCCCAGATAATTTGTTTCTACTAATTACGTAATATAATTACATTACTGGTTAACCAATAGCCTAACAAAATTTTAATAGGCTTTACGTGTAGCAAACATGCTGTGATGTGAGGTTGTTTGTCAGCAACATAAAACAAATATGCCTGTGCTCCTGTAATCCTCGACTAGAAATATCATATAGTGATAAAATCTCCTGGGTGTCATTAAATTGAACACTCATTCATCTTCTTTTCTTTCTTGAAGGTTAATATATGGCTCATATATGAACCATTAATCTCCAAGAATTATAAGTTAATGGTTAATATAACACTGAAATTGGCAATTCATTGCCATAAAACCCTAAATCATATTCTTGTTTTCAATAAATATTCTAACATTTTTCTTTTTTTTTTTCATTTGTTTGTACATCATTGGCAATGTGTATATGTTTAATCAATGCAATTCATATAAAAATCAAATGAAATTAATATAAAAATACCCATCAAGTATATTCTGTCATAAACTGTGATCGACCAAAATCTTGTGTTTGAAATTAAGTAAATAAAACCGTACAAACCCCCTCAAAGTCATTTGATGAGAGATGTGCTTTTCTCTCACGCACCAATCTCATGTCCCTTGAAAATAACATTGCAACACTCATTTCTCCTCTCATATGACTTGAAAATGGTAAAAAAAAACATTCCTTATAATTGACATAACAGTAAAATGTTGAATATTAGTTTTTGCAGAATAGCGGTTTTAGTTTCTGTCTTATTTTGTGTAAACCTATGTAAGTAATTAAATTAAGTAATAATCATATTTGGTCAGCAATCAAAATTCTGATAAAGAAATTCGTTGTTGGGATGATTGAAATTGCATGAAAATTGTACTCTATCCATTTATAATTCATAGCATTCGACTCTGAATATATATATATATATATATATATATATATATATATATATATATTATATATATATATGGCACAACAAAGAACAAAGTATTGAATGTAAGCTGGAGGAGTAACTTGAAAGACATAAGAAATACAAGAATGAGGAAGGAATTGGTAGATTCTGGGTGTCTGAAGAACTGTTTGATAAATATAGATAAAATAAAACCCTTGTAAATTAGAACAAAAGAGATAATATACTATATAATAGTTTCATGCTTATAGAAATATGAATGTTTTGATGGTTGAGATTAAGCAATTCATCAAAACGATATAATGAGAGAGAGAGGCATTGATAAAACGAAAAAAAGTATTAAGGTAGACACATTCTATGCCCATATTTGAAATCAAATGCATTGTTTTAAAACAAAGACTGAAATAAAAAAAATATGCTTTTTCCAAAGATCCAACTGTACTATAAAGGGCCAGTGCTTTGCTAATTTATCTGATGTCAACTGGATGGGAGATGCATCTGATAGGTTTATCTGTAGAAATGATGTCATTCAAGTGAGGGCAACATTATCAGAAGACTCCCATTCCAATATATATTTATATATATATTTAAATAATGAGGGAGATAAATTGAATACTAATTTAATTAATATCAATTTAAAACCAGTAGCCTAGCATATATAAAAAAATCTGAAAAATCACAAATAATTTCAATACATGTGTATATTTAGGGATAAACCACTAGGTAGATAACCAATATGCTAGAAGAAGATCACATACGATCTAACTACAAAGAAAAGAAGGTTCTCCAGAGAAATTCAGCAAACACCAGAACATAAGCAGGCAAGACAGATGAAAATTATATAAAAACCAAGAATTAGTCGTATACCGGTTTCGTCTATTACTGATAAATTAATTATGTAATTTTTCATCCGCGGACTCGTCAGTATGAGTCTCTGGAGAACATTCTTTTCTTTGTAGTTAGATCGTATGTGATCTTCTTCTAGCATATTGGTTATCCACCTAGTGGTTTATCCCTAAATATACACACACACACACACACACACACACACACACACACATATATATATATGCCCCCCCACACACACACTTCTAAATCAATCAAGATATTCTTGAAAATATTCAGAGAAAACATATTTGAACAGAATGACCACTTTAGTGCTTTGGAATACAGTTTGATCAAATAAAGTAATCTTGTTTATGTATCCAAGGAGACTTCACATTACCACATAAATCATCATCATCATTATTATTATTATTATTATTATTATTATTAGTAGTAGTAGTAGTAGTAGTAGTAGTAGTAGTAGTAGTAGTCTCTTTTAATCTGCATGTTTGTTACAGTCACTTGCTGAGACAAACCCACGGTCCTGGGGCGAGTGAAGGATAAGAGATGTTACAGTATGACTGAAAGTTTGGGGAGTGGAAGCAGCAAAATATCTTCATGTATTACAACACAGACATTTAAATAGATAGGATTTTCCTTAGGATGTGGGCAGTACTTTTTAGTACAATCTTTTGGATTTCTCTGAGACATGGTTCTCCTGGGATATTATCGAACTGTTTCTGACATTCCTCTTTTTAATCATACCTAGGGTACCTACAATAAAAAAACAGTTCTCGCCTTATGATGCCACATCATTTGTATTTCAATTCCCAGCTCCTTATATTTACTTAATTTGTCAAATTGCTTGACAGATACCTTTTTATCAGTGGGAATCCTTACAAGCATTTTCTTCCCTGTCTTTAATGATTATATCTGGTCGATAAGCTTGGATCGTTATTATTATTATTATTATTATTATTATTACTATTATTATTGAGTGAGAGAGCAGTTCATGCCATCAAAGTGACACTGGGGTAAAATATACGAAGCCCAATATACCCATCATGACTACCCGTCTGATAAGGGTACACCAGGCACATGCATCACAACCATATGTGCACGACATGGTGATCTCATAAAAAGATAAACAGCACATGACCTTGCAGGTGGGGCCCAGTTAGAATTTTTATTCTGGTTGAGTAGCCTATCCCACTCAAAAGGTCCCTGAATAAGGCTTGTTTAAGGATGTTGAAAGAACCACCCATGTTTCCAGAGGTGAACTATTCAAACCCCAAAGAATCCCTCTCAACACATGGCTATGATGCTCCCCCACTACTTCTGCTCGTGATCAGAGATGCACATATCGTCAGCCACTAAGGGACATGCTCAACTGGTTAAAGTCAAACAACTGACAAGCAAATCTGTGGTATTGAGTAGAATATTTGCTGTAAGCCCTTCTTTTATACAAAACAATGTACATGATAACACTTCCAATCAGTTAAGATCAGAAGCCATGAGAGCCACTGCCTGGTACTGCATCAGGACATTGTTATTATTATTATTATTATTATTGGTGTAGTTGTAGCTGTAGTTGTTGTTGTTGTTATTATCAATGCATTGATCTGGCAGAATCATTAGCATACTGGCCAAAGAGCTTAGTGACATTTTGTCTGTCTTTACGTTCAAATTCCACTAAGGTCAACTTTGCCTTTCATCCTTTTGGGGTGCATAAAATAAAAACCAGTTGAAGACTGAGATTGATGTAATTAACTTACCGCTTCCTTGAAATTTCTGGTTGTGCCGAAATTTTAAATCATTATTATTATTATTACTATTATTATTATTATTATTATTATTATTATTATTATTATTGTTAAGTATAAAGATGGAAGGTGGAGTGTTTAATAAGAATCCTAACAGATAACAATGCAATTTGATTATTTGATTAACTTCTCTCTTCGTACTGAGTCAACTCAAACCTTGTGATCAACATGAGAGAGAGGGGGAGGGAGAGATGGATAAAGAAGAGAGAGGGAAAAGGGGAGAGGGGAAGGAGAGATGGGGAGGGTAACTGAAGGAAGGGAATGAATGGAAAAAAGGGTAGAGACAATCCTGAGAATGATATGTAATAGTGTTGCAAATCACTTACAGATAGATACACAGACATATGCAGTGCGCATGTGCAACCACACATACATATGTGCATGTGTGTATGTGTGTATGCAAATAGAAAATATGAGATTTAAGAACAAGGGAGACAGAGAGATAGAAAATGTATGTGGGAAACTGGGAGAGAGAGAGAGAGAGGGAACAAGTGAGATAAAATGAGAGAGGGAGAAAGAGTGGTAAAAGGGTGAAACCATAATTTTAACATCTAAAGAAAAGGAGAGGCAGAAAATGTGTTTTTTTTTATTTTTCAGACAGGAATATTAATGAAATAACAAACGAAGTATTTTTTTACATCAAAATAAACAACCAAAGATCAAAAATAAATTATTATAATCACAGACCCCAGTAGAACCGTCCAACCCATGCTAGCATGGAAAACGGACGCTAAACGATGATGATGATGATGATGATAACAGAAAATAAAATAAAAACAATCATAATCAAAGCAAATGAAACAACATTATGTAACACCAGCAAAAATATTACATAATGATAAAGACATAGGTGCAGGCGTGGCAGTGTGGCTAGATGCTGACTCCATATGCACATGGTTCTGGGTTCAGTCTCACTGTGTGGTACCTTGGGCAAGGGCCTTCTACTATAGTCTGGGGCCAATCAAACCCTTGTGAGTGGATTTGGTTGACAGAAACTGAAAGAAGCCCATCATACATATGTATGTGTGTAAATATATATATATATATATATATATATATATATATATATATATATATATATATACATGTAAATATATGTATATGTGTGTGTGTTTTGTTCTCTGTTTGTCCTCCAATCACAGTCTCACAACCAGTGTTGGTGTGTTTACATTCCTGTACCTTAGTAGTTCAGAAAAAGAGACTGATAGAATAAGAACTAGGCTTTAAAGAATAAGTCCTAGAATTGATTTATTCAGATGAAATTCTTTAAGGTCGTGCTCCAGCATGGCTGCAGTCAAATGACTGAAAGAAGAAGAAGAAGAAGAAGAAGAAGAAGAAGAGAAGAAGAAGAATGCACAATGGTACTTTTGTGTTATTTATATTAAGTTTACATGGTTTGTTTATATGATGTGTGACAATCATCTTTGACTGTTTCTCATCATCATCATTTAATAAACATTTTTAAATGCTACTTGCATAGGTGGGATACGGTTTGTGTTAGATTTTCTATAGCAAGATGTCCTTCCTCTTTCCATCCCTCCCTCATTTCCAAACAACATATTATTTCTCTATAGCCAGATATGATTTTTGTGGAAGAATGGAAATTAACAGACCCACTTCTATGACTGACGCTCAACCAACACATAATATGTAGACAAGATTCATACAATCTGTACACACATATACATATATATATATTTCTCTTTTTTTTCATTCCACTTCACTTGTATTACCCTTTTAGGATTTATCACCTTTTATTCATGTATATGTGTATGTTTCATAATGTTGGGTTTTGCCATTGGGTGCACTATTGTTATAATAAATATTTATATTCGATTTTTGATAATTTGAGAATGATATAAAATTTTTTTGACCAATCGGAGTGTTTAGTCATTATACCTTTCAATTTATTTCTCCTTTCACTTTGGTGTCACCTGAGCACTTCCAGCTGCTGTCCTATTTTTGTTTTTGTTCTTCAGTCTAATGAAGTTATAAAATTATCCTCTTATGTGTATATATATATATATATATATATATATATATATATATATATATATATATATATATATATATATATATATATATATATATATATATATATGTATGTATGTATGTATGTATGTATGTATATATAATCAATCCAAAAAGAATGAAGAACAAACACAACAAGAAAAAAACAATGTGAGTACATGGTACATGCAAAGTATTAGCAGACACTCAGGGAAGGAAAGAAAGGTAGTTTTATGCTTCGAGCAAAGCTGTTCGTAAGAAACAGGAGATGGAGGAAAGTCCAAGAGAAAAGGAAGACAAAGGAAAAACATCACCAATATATATATCAAATTAGGAATTTAAAGTGTCAAAGAGATATCACATTAAGCTCTCTGCCTGGTGTCTGGCTACCAAGAAAGACTGTGGTTAAGGCTGGGATGCAACCTCTCTATCATTCTGAATATCCGAGAATGCTAATGGTGGAGATTTTGTATATTAGCTAATCATATATAAGAAGTGAATTGAAAGAACTGATGTTTATTCCCTTAGTTGACAGCTGTTTCATAATTCATGTTACATAATTAATACTACATCATTTGTCTCCCACAGACACATATATGTATGTATATCTACCATTAACTGCATATGTATACATACAATCAACTCTATGTGTGTGTGTGTTTCTACCTGTTTTCAACTTCCTTTTTTTGATTCACCACAGGCATGTTCAGTCACACTTCCCCTGGGCTCTCACTTTCTCATTTACCTTCAACACCAGATACATTTTTTTCTTTTTCCACCTTCTCTTCTATCTCTTCATCCCTAAACACTCTCCCTTTTGTGTCCATTAATTGCATGCAATGAAAGCATGCCAGTCTTTTTACACATCTGGTGTCCCAGCAGTCGTCAGGCACTGCCCACATGGCATAAGCTATGGAACAGTACACAAATATATACTTCAAAATGTAACTACATGTGGATCATTGGCGATATTTTTCTTCCGTCTTCCTTTCTTTTTGAACTTTCTTCTGTCTCCTGTTTCTGAAGAAGAGCTTTGCTCAAAACATAAAGCACCTTTTCTTTCCTTCTCTCGGGGTCTTATTATTATTTTGCATGTACCACGTCCTTGCACTGTTGTTTCTTTCCTTGTGTTTTTTTCTCAATTTTGTTTATTAATTATATATATATAGATAGATAGATAAAGATATATATAGAGAGAGAGGGGGGAGATTAGGTGAGTGACAACTGCTTTCTTACAGTTTCTCTCTAATAAATCAACCTCAAGTCTCTGGTTGGTGTTACACAGTGGGATTGAACCTATCATCACAAGGTTGAGCAGCAAGATTCTTACACAACATTGCTTGCCCCTATGTTTGCACTTTAAATTTCTCATATAAACGCAGAGAAATTTAATGGGAAGTCAAAACTGTATCTTCAATTTTCCTATGGTATTTTATTATAATTAAATTGGAATTTTGTTAATTCAATTTGACTGCCAGATTTTTTTTGTTTTTTTCTTCTTCATTGTTTAGTTTTCATTCTGAGCTGCTTAAACTATTTGTTGAACGGTCATAATGTTTGTCATGTGCAAAGATGTTACTTTTGGAATTATTTTGGGTTTTAATCTTAAGCTTTTCTATTGATCTTCACACTAATTGTGTTGGCTTTCATTATTCTTCTTTCACACCTCACGTTTCTGTACAGGTGCAAAATGAAATAATATTTACTTTAATATTATTATTGTTGTTGTTAAGGTGGTGAGCTGGCAGAATCATTAGCATGCCAGGCAAAATGTTGAGTGGCATTTCGTTCATCTTTACAAATTTTGAGGTCAAATTTAAAAAAAAAAAAAAACATCAAGGTTGACTTTGCTTTCCAACCTTTCGGAATCAATAAAATAAGTACCAGTTGAGTACTGGGGTCGATGTGATCAACTTAACTCTAACCCCCAAAATTGCTCTGGCCAAATCATTACTCTGTCAGGCAAAATGCTTACCAGCATTTCATCCATCTCTATGTTCTCAATTCAAACTGTGCTAAGGTCATATTTGCCTTTCCTCCATTCATGTTCAATGAAATAAGTACCAGTTATGCACTGGGGTCAATGTAATCAACAGCCACTTTGCCCCAAATTTCAAGCCTAGTGCTTATAATAGAAAGGCTTATTATTTTTGTTATTGTTATTTTTGTTATTGTTATTATTATTATTATTATTATTAATATTATTATTATTATTATTATTGTTATTATTATTATTATTGTTATGGAAAGCAGGAAGAAAGAAGGTTCATCTGACAAAATGCTCAACAGCATTTCTTTCATTTTAGAGTTCAAATACTGTCAAGTTTGACTAAGCTTTTAGTCCTTCTAGGGTGGGAATTTCCAACCACTTTTCGTGGTTCGCTATCTCAACAGCTCCTTTATGGGGTCCAGTGGCTAAAGACATCATCAAGAGGAACCACGTCCGGTTTCTGCTCCTACCCCTCTACCATTTTCGACGTGGCAGGGCCTCTACCATTTCAGAGGTATCTTCAGCTCTGGTGTTGAGTGCATATTTTTCCGTTCTCCTTCTTTCTTCAATGCAACATCAATGAATGTTAGCTGGGCAAATGACCATCTTACCAAATTTCCCTTTAAATACTCACCAGTAGGCTCCAGCAGCCTGAACCGGCTGTCACATGAAATAAGTCCCGCCTGAGTACAAGGGCTGACGCAATCAACTTACTCTTTTCTCATAAAATTTCTGGCTTTGAGCCTAAATTGGAAATAATTATTTTCATTAAAGAAATGTGACACAAAATTTTGGTATTGGCCCCAGTTGACATTAATCAGCAGTTTAGCCATGTTAGATTCTAATTCCAAGTTGGAATTTAAATGGTCTTCTGTTTACCTTTCATATTCTGTGTGTGAACAAATAAATAGCATCAGAGGACAGAAGTTGATGGAAGCAACTGATATGTCTGCCACAGTTTTAATCATATTTTTGTGCTTCGTGTTGCTGCATTAAGTGCTCCATGTTACAGCATCAGTTTAACATGGTTACTTATGCAGCACAGTTTCAGTTCTCATCCTCCAAATTCACTCACAAAGATTTGGTTGGTTCAGAGCTATGAAAATCTGTTGTGCTGTGCAGGGGTACTGAACCCAAAATGTATTGAGAATTTAGTTTGTGGACCTCTTTACTGCAAAAATCAAATATACCCATTTAAAATTTCATTAAACCTAACATCAGAATGCAATTTTGGATATCAATCTGTCATTTGTTGAGGAATTTTAATTTTTGTAAGGCAGCAGGACTCACAGAAATTAACAATTCTATTTTCAGGTAGATATTTAACAACATTACTGGAATGACCATGAAATTTAATTTTGCTGTTACAGGGTTACGCAAAAAGCACCATTCAAATGTGGTCGATGCCAGTGTCCCTTGACAGGCTCCATACTGGTAGCAAGTAAAAAGCACTATCCAAACGTGACCGATGCCAGGGCTGCTTGACTGATTGGCTCCTGTCCCAGTGGCATGTAAAAAGCACCCACTACACTCTCAGAGTAATTAGCATTAGGAAGGGCATCCAGCTGTAGAAACATTGCCAGATGAAATTGGAGCTTGGTGCAGCTGCTGGCATTCAAGACCTCAGTCAAACCATCCAACCCATGCCAGCATGGAAAACGGACGTTAAACAATGATGAGGATGATGATGAGGGTTAACAACAACTGCCAATTTATAATTAAAGGGTTCCAACATCTCATGTTTAAACACTTACTAGAATTTTCCTGAGATGTTTATACTGAAACTTAATTAGTGCTATTAAATGGCCAAAGTCAGTACCAGTCATATAATGGGGGAGGATAACATAGCAATTTACTACATCACTCACGCCTTCATTTTATATTGGTGGTGGTGAAAAATTCGAAATCAATATTCTGTAAATGGCAATAAATTCTACAGAAGAATGGAACACAGCAGAGTATTGTGAAACCAATTAAGCAAAGTCAGAAAGGATATGAATTTGAAATGGTTACTGGTGAAATTAGCATAGTTCCATAGTTGTAATATATTTGAATAATATTTGAGTGCTTGTCACATGGTATGAATGCGTCTCCTTCCCCTCGACCCACTGAGCCATGAATGTAACCTTTTGTCACCCGGTGTGTGACTTTTGTCTCTGCAAATATATGTATTATGTATTGATATATTCATATGGACACACACACACACGCACACACACACACACACGCATACATACATACATACATACATACATACATACATAATTATATATTCATACTGTCATAGATGCATATATGTGTACGACACAAGTATGTATATTGTGGGTGTTTGTTTCTTTCTTTGCACACAGCTGCGTTTATATATTGTGTATGCATATGTATACACACACACACACATATATATATTCATGATGAGGATTTTGTATATGGATGTACAAATGTGTAGCTAGGTTCTCACTTTGTTTTGTTCTCACTGTGTTTTTTTTATTTTAATTTGCATTTTTAGATATATTTTGTCTCTCTCTTGCCTTCTTAGAATATATTTGCATATATGAATATATCTGTATATGCATGTATGTATATATGTCGGCATGTAAAGTTTAAATCTGTATCTTCCTACAGAAGGTAGTGTATACAAGGTATACGCAATCCTGTCAGTTCATATATTTTTGGAGTAAGCTTCGTTTCTCTTCTCTTTTTACCTTTGTGCAATTTCAGTTTAGGTTAGAAGGGAGGTTCGCAATCTGCCCAAAGGAATGGTGAAACTGATATAACTGGTTCTTAGCCTTAAGTTCTTTGCAACAATGTCTGTATAAAAGATTTTGACAGAGAGCAAAAATGGGGATTTTAGTAACTGAAATTCTTGCAATACAACATGTAATGCAATAAGTGCCAGAATGTCAGGATTTGGTTTAACACTATGATTTGATCTTATCAGGATTCCATTCCTTGTTTTCATATCAAAATATTGGGATTCTTGTAGTGAAATCTATTGCCAAATAAAATTGCAAAAGTGTGTGCCAATATATGCATCCAAATTCTTCATCAATATCTTTTTACTTTCTTTGTGATATCAAACTGGAAGCTGCCTTCAAGTATGCCATGATTTTCTAGGAAGATAAAACATGCATGTGTGTGTGTGTATGATAGTGTGTGTGCATTGTGTGTTAGTGTGTATGTGTGTGCGTGTGCTTGTGTGTATGAACACATGTGTATGATAGTCTGTGTGCATTGTGAGATTGTGTGTTTGTGTGTATGTGTGTGTGCGTGTGTTTGTGTGTATGAACACATGTATATGATAGTGTGTGTGCATTGTGAGATTGTGTGTTTGTATGTGTGTGTATCCGTGTGTATGCGCATGTGTGTGTGCACATAAGACTGTAAAGCTTTCTCTGAATATTATTATATAATTGTATTTAACTTATGAATGTGCATTTATCTATCTGTGCCTCTTTCTCTCTTATATATATATAAATATATATATTCATATATTTATACATATATATATACACAAACATATATACATATATATTCAGTATATGTATATATTATGTGTGATATGCATATACACATATATTCATTTATATAATGTATATGTTCATATAAATATATATATATACATATACATTGTGTCCATCTATATGTGTGTGTACATACACACATACACACATATATATGCACACACACAGGTGCAAATGTATGTGTATATCTGTATGTAAGATTGTATATGTGCATGCAGATGTTTGTGAGGCATGCATTTGTGATATAGCTACCTATTTTACTTCACACAAATAATGATATAACCATACATATAATTATCCAGTCGTGTATGTGCTCGTATACATATCTATATCAATATATATGTGTGTGTTTGCCCATGTGTGTGTGTGTGTGTGCATATTTACTTAAATCTGTATATTGATTTCTTTCTATATATATATATCATGAAAAGATGATCATGTTAAAAGTAAAGTATATTCAGATAGCCATCACCTCTCTTGGAATTATAACACTGTAACCGTGCAGAGCAGTGTTGTAGAAGCTTATTGTGGTTCTGGGAAGGTTAAGCTGTGTCCTAACACTCCAAATACTGTCCTGTTGACCCTGGTTTGAAAACTTACATACTGGTCTTTTTACAAATTAGTTTTGCAGGAGAGACCATCTAAGAGTTAGAATTAGATAACATCAAACAAGATTCTGGAAGTATTCATGTGTTTATTTGTGTGCTTGATATAAGTCTGCGAGTGTGATATCATTTATATTCTTCAGTTTTTACCATTGTCATTAATACTCATACTGGGGCATCACCAAAAGTTGGATAGGCTTTATTAGCTGTGAGCATATGTCTGTTTTAGATGTGTGTGTATGCATGTGTGTGTGTGTGTCTGTGTGGTTGTAGTGTAAGAATGGTTGTTCCTTCGTAAAATGATACAAATTATTCTTGATAACTGTGATTGCAAGATCGTGTCTTTAAACAACAAAGAAAGTATGTGTGTGTTTGTGTTGTGTGTATGTGTGTGTATGTATAAATGCTGGATCTAAATACAATTATATATTTACATTTATTTGTATGGGTATGTATATATTTCTAATTCTATACATAATTATACATACATATATATTCAAATTTGTATTTGAATATATACACATAAGCATATGTGTGTGTGTATATATATATATATATATACACACAGGCCTATTTCCCATTTTTTTGTTTAGGGGTAGCCACAGCAAGACACACACCAGCTCAAAGGGGCAAGCCCCATTCTATGCTTGGGTCCAGGCACAGAGTGCAAATCCTAATATCACCAGCTGGGCCAGGCAGCATATGCTGGTTTACCCCCACCGTATCCAGTCGGTTCAGTATCCCTTTGAGCACCATCAAAATTTACTCATCCATCCACAAATACACACACACAGACACATATCTATATAAATTATAAAAGTATTTATATATATATATCTCTGTGTATAAAGCATTAGCATTATCATATGTATGGAGTTGCTTTTTATCTAAATATTTATTTTCTTCAGGGCAGAAATCTACCGTTTTGTTGATGTTGTTATTTTCTGCTTGTTCCTGATAGTTATTTTGGTAAGCAAAGCAGCATACATCTTTTCAGTGAAACAAAGATTCTGGTGAAACTGCCAAGCACTGAAGTGTAAGCTTTTGAGATCTTTCACATCTTAGTCATTTTCGGTGGCTTCTGTAACTTTTTTTTGTAAAAGTAGTATAGTCCATGTTTCAGTTCAAAAGTCTACTGGAAATACTTTTGATGGTTCTAAATAAATGCAACACCTGACCCCAGGATTTTTGTCTGGCAATAACATATATATTAATATTTGTATTTTCAAATCTTTTTTCTTGTTTCACTAATTCGAGTACAGCCATGCTGGAGCACCATCTTCAAGGATTTTAGCTAAGTAAATTGAGCTAAGTATTGATGCTGTGTTTTAATTTTCTTTTTTCTTTTGCCAGGTACTTTTTTATCGATTGCTTTTGCCAAACTACTAAGTTATGGAGACGTAAAGAAATCCTTCAAGGCATTGCACCAACATGGTTGCAGTCCAGTGACTGAAACAAGTAAAAGACAAAGATATATTTGTGTTCTTATCTTTCTGTCTATTCCAGTAGTTGACTGGTAAGTTATATGATTGATTCCCCAGAAAGATGGAAGTCAGAATGTAAAGAGGGAGAAGAAATATCACACACGTGTTTTCCTCATGTCTCTGCTAGCAAACCAGATTTGAAATGTTTCAACTGAGGCAGAAAACCAGCAATTTTAGGTGGATGGAGCTGAGGCACTACTCTGGCGTTTCACTGGTAACTGGGTTAAAAGCAGACTTGACATTGGCTGGATTTGTATGCATAGCAGAGAATCAAAACAAATGCTACAAAATATTTCATTCAGCCAATCAAACACCATAAATACCACTACTAATACTATTGTTGCTGCTGCTGCTGCTACCACTACCACTACTACTACTACTGTGCAGATGATTAGCGAAGAGATTGGCATGGAATTTGGGATTGAGAAATGTGGTGCCAAGGAGGAAAATCAGTAAAAGCCATGGGATAAAGCTGGAAAGTGCTGAAACTATAAAGGAAGTCAGAGAGGAAGGATATAAGTAGCTGGGTATCATCGAAAGATAAATGAACACAAGATGAAAGAAATGTACAGGAAAGAGTATTTGAGAACTCAGCTTGTACTCCGATCGAACCTAAATGGCTGTTATAAGATTAGAGCTATTAACACGTAGGCAATTGCTCTTATGGAGCAGGAATAGTATCTTGGAAGAAGCATGAATTACAAGAGGTAGACCGGAAAACATGTAAATTAATGACAATGAACTAGGAACTGCATCACAAGAGTGATGTATCAAGATTGCATGTAAAGAGGAAAGAAGGAGGAGGACAGGTATTTGGTGTGTTGTGAAGGTTGTGTAAGGCAAGAGGAGAATAGCCTTGCTTGGTGTGTCAGTGGGGAAATAAAAAAGAAATGATTGAAGCAGTGAAAATGCAGGGAACCTTAAAAGTGAATGAAGCCATAGATCCAACACAATTTAAGAAAGACCAGAGAAAGCAGATGAAGAAAATTTAGCAGGACAAGAAGATGCGCAGTTAGTTCTTTCTTGAAGAATAAAGATGAGAGTGATAGGAATAGAACCTGGCAATGGCTGCAGAAAGGAGGCTTAGAAGGACCCACTGAGGCATTAGTGTGCAGCACTCAAGAACAAGCTCTCAGAACAAACTACTCCAAATATTACATTGATCAATGCACCAACTTGCCATAGTGTAGGATGTGCTCTGAGAAGGGAGAAAGTATAAGCCATATTGTTAGTGAGTGCTGTAAGCTCGCACAACATGAATATAAAAGGGGACATGACAGTGTGGCTAGATATGTCCACTAGCTGTTGTTGAGAGAGCCAAACAATGGTATGAACACAAGCCAGAGGGTGTAATGGAAAACAAACATTACAATATACTCTGGGATTTTAGCAAGAATGCATAAAAAATAATATCAATAATGTGAATGAATACAAAAAAATGCGTTGAATTTGTCTGACAATGAAGAAATCCCTTCTGAGTTTATCCCCTATTTTGAGTTTACATACATTGGGACTGTAAGGGAGTGCAGTCCTCATTGGCAAAGAGAAACCCCACATTTTCCTATACAACACTGGAATGTACTTGATCACATCTTAATGGACTTGCCAAGATTAAATAATTCTTTAGAAGGGTTCCACAATGCTTTGCCCTCATCACTAACATCCCCTCATCCAAATTCATAGAAACCATGCTCTGTGCTTAAAGCTGAGGAAGGATTAAGCTAGACAAAACTTGCACACATTTGATATGGAGACTCAACAACAACAACAACAAAAATGTCCTATCAAATTATTACCGCATGACTGCAATTTTTAAGAATTATTGCACACAAATTGTCTTAAGAAATTTTTAAATAATTTTTAAAAGATAAATTAAACTTTCTTATCCTAACTCTGTTTCACAATGTACTCACTGTTATTTTTTATCCTATTGTTATAATAAAATGTGTGCTAAAATTTAATCTTTTCTTTCTTTATCCCAAATTATATTATTTTTGAAATTTTGTGATGAGTCTTTTTCATAGATTCTTGCTCGATGGGAGAACATTAAAGTGATCCCATCTCAATTCAAGTAGATTATGAAGATTATTTCCT
>NC_043015.1:24531911-24534411 GCF_006345805.1 Octopus sinensis
ACTCATTGGACCATGACTTCAGATCCTGCTATGGTCATATTTGCTTTACATGTTTGAAGGGTCATTAAAGTATTGGGGGTCAAACGTATCACCCCTTTTTCCCCCTCTTCACTTGTCTAACTCCTGTGCCTACATAGGGATTACTATTACTAAACCAGAGCAGGAAGGTGGAATCTGTATAGTTACTCACTTCACTAAGAAACTGCTACTAAATTCCCCTCAAACCATACCTCCTTCAAACTGCATCTCTTGAGTAACACATTACTATTTTAAAATGCAAAGATACATTGGATGATGTAGTCCTTGGTACGCTGACATTTTATTTGAATAAATCATGGCACAGAACTGGTTAGAAACATATTAGATAAAATGCCTGTCAATGTTAATCTGTCTCTGCTGTGGTTGTACATTCTTCATAACCCCCCCCCCTTCCCCTCCCTGGATAATGCAATCTACTGGGACAGCAGCATACAGCGCATAGATTTACCTGGTGGAGTTTGCTCATCCCATGTTTTATTTTCCTGAATCAGTATAGGACACCAGCATCTGAGAAGTAATTCTTTTTCAAAGACAGTAAAATGTGGTTTGATCAGAGATCTAGCTACTACTACTAGCAAATCGATTGACCAAGGGACATACCATGAAGCAAAGGGAGATTTTGAACATGGTACCAGTTGTGGAAGCTATGAATTCCATTCCTCCCTACCAAAGAGCCAGTTGCTTGCTCTACTTAATGACAAAGTAATAACATTTATGAGAGTGTAGCAAAGAGCAGCACTCACAGCACAAAGGGAATCGTTATCTTGTATATTGGTGTGAAAAATCATCTGTCACACGGAATATCTATCTTATCTGTTCATTACAGGGAAGACAACTAAATGAAAATTATTGGTAAGCAAGATTAAAATGTGACAAGAATCAATAAAGATTTAGACTTCGTGATTTCAGTTACAGATATAGACATGAAATCCATCAAGTATTCTTCCCCCCCACCCCACCCCACCCCCGAAGGAATGATTACCATTTCCAAATATCTCCTCATTTCTCCTCTCTTTGTGGCTGCTTCATTATAGAAAAGCTAGTTAAAATTGAATCGGTTCTGACATGAGATAATATTCCTGATATCTGAACTCATATATCAAATTCAAATGGAAATGAAAATTATAATTCTAAACACGTTTTTGGTTTGTTTTGTTCAACTTGATGTGCTCACTTGATGCCGATGTAAAATTTAATTGTGATTAATATAAATCTACAAAGAAATACAATAAGCACAAAGTAAACATAAAATAAATATAATAAATAAAATAAAATGTTTAAAAAAAAATGACCGAGCTTGAAAGAAAGCAAATTATAATAAAACTAGTTAATAGTGATTAGTTATGTTACATTTAATAACAATACCTAAATAGCAATCGATTTAATATTACATACAAAAGCACCATTAAGTACAGTGACAGCAACTGCATATAAATATTGGTATTTTAAGATTCATATGTTCTGTAACCTTTTGTGTTGATTCCATTTCTCGATTGCCTCTGGATTTTATATTCTTGTATGCATATTTATAGCCACAGACACCAGATTCAATAGAATGGTACCATACTGTGATTCTCATCCTATCGAAAGAATTTCAGCCAATTATTTCATTGATATTAAAAGAAGGTGCAAAGTTAATCGGATGTATGTGGAGGTAACTGTTACATAACCTAATATCACAAAGCACCAGTTCTATCATGCATGTGAGCACAAGGTTAAGATGCTGGGTTCACAACAGAAGGGCTGTGGGTTTGACCAGAGGGCTTCTATTCATCTTGCTCCACTCTACTAGTAATCCTTGCCCCCTCAGTCTATTAGCTCCCCCAGTAGAGAAATGAAGTCAGTGGTTTTCAATAGACCCTTCCCCTCAAAGTTACTTGCCCTTCAGCCTTAATTAGAAATGATTTTTACAAAATGATAATGTCAATAAAATTTCACATAACTGCATGCATGTAAATATATTTATTTCCACATACATACATACATACATACGGGTTATTGGTTCGAGCATCGGCCTCACAATCATGAGGTAGTGAGTTCAATTCCTAGAAGAGACTGTGTATTTTGTGCTTGAGCAAGATGCATTATTTCATGGTGCTCCATTTCACTCAGTAGCAGAAACGAATTCTGACACCACTGGTGCTAAGCTGTATTGGCCCCTTTGCCTTTCCCTTGGAAAACATTGGTGGCATAGAGAGAGAGAGAGAGGGTGGTATGCATGGGCGACTGCTGGTCTTCCATAAACAACCTTGCCTGGGGTTCTTTTATTTCATATGCACATACATGAAACTGTGTATATATATGCATTCATTAATGCATATATACATCTGTACTATCTGCCACTGTGCAATCACTATGTTCTGTATTAGATTACAGCACATTCTATTTATACACAAACACACACACACACACACATACACACACACTTATATACGCACTTATACACACACACACATTCTTT
>NC_043015.1:24536911-24554411 GCF_006345805.1 Octopus sinensis
ATGCAATTCATTCTGCTAGAAATTTGAAAATAACATGCTGTACTGTTTGGCATTTGCACCTGAAACTCCAATACGAACATTTCAGAGTGTTTGGGTATCAATCTGAAAACAGTGCAATCTTAGGACATGTACCAACAGTGATAAAAATCAAACATCCAGCCAACATCATGCTGTCTAGAGTGACCACAGGTGATGGCAGTGTTATGCCTCTATTCATCTTCCCACATGACCTCACACTCAATACAGAGTCCTACATCAAGTGCCAGGAGGAAGTAGTGCTGCCTTGGGTCAAGATTGTGGATGCTGGAAGGCCTTATGTCAGGCAACTGGACTCTGTACAATGCCACACAAGCAGAAGACCCAGTTATGGCTGTCTGACAATTTCTGTGACTACATTACCTCTAACATTTGGCCACCTAACTCCGAAGAATTCATCCCTTGATAATTATATGTAGAGCACAGTTGAGACCAACAAAACTCCTTGTAATACCAAAGATGAACTGAAGACAAGAATTATGACAGTATTCACCATCATAAACAAGGACACCATCCAGAAGAGTTGCAGGATATTCCGAAGTCGTCTGGAAGCCATAGTTGATGCCAATGGTGATTTTATAGAATGAATTTACTCTTTAGTATTTCAAGATATTTTTATGTAATTTTGGTAAAATATATCTGTTAAAATGAGATGTCAATGTTATTTTAATTTTTGCGTTATTTAGGCAACAGTTTATTCACCACACCCTATATATGAATATATATATATATATAAGGCTGGTTTATGGTATTATTTTAGGTTTCACGTCCATAAATGGCCTGGCTTTAGGGCATATCATCAGATCCCAAAGCCTGTCTAGGCCTCTCTAGAATATGAAGGTGGAAATTAGCTTATTACTCAATGCAGAGCAAAACAGGCAAGGATCCTAAAGGACTCCCTCAATCCGGGAGATATTCTGAACATCCCGTCAAAGGCTTTCTCCATGTCAATGAAAGCCAGGTACAGAGGTTAATCTTTGGCTAGGTATTTCTCCAGCAGCTATGTCCTATCAGAAATATAGCATTGGTGGTGCTTTTCCCTGGCACAAACCCAAACTGCATCTCATCTAAACTGACTTACTCCCTAATTAGTTGGGCTATGACCCTCTTTGTGACCTTCATTACCTGATCCAACAACTTGATACCTTTGATATTATTTGTATCTAAAGCGTCACCTTTACCTTTGTAGCAGTTGACTATAGTGCTGCTACACCAGTCATTGGTTAAGACTCCTTCCTGTATCACCTGGTTAACTACATGGGTGACTAGGCTATAACCAACACCGCCAGATATTTTGGGCATCCCTGCGGTGATTCCTGATGGGCCAGGGGATTTCCCTATCTTCATACTCTTAATTGCTTTATCTACCAAGGTACTGTCAACTCGGATAGCTGGTCCCTCTGTTGGGTCGACATTCGGCAGACTCTCTTTATCCCATTCATTTTCTTTATTCACCAACCTTTCATAGTGGTGTCTCCAAACCTCTCTCTTTGCAGCGTTGTTTAGTGCAAGTGAACCATCTTCCATGCAGACACATTTTTCTCTTATGACATCATGATTGTCTCTCACACACTGTCTTGCAACACGAAATACTTCAAGTCTTTGGTCGTCACGGTGCAGAACATTGGCAAATTTTTTTCTTATCTGCTTCCACTCTGGCTAAATAAACTTGTCTCTTAGTTTCCCTTTTGGCAATCTGATACAATTCCCTGCTACCACTGTTCTTCTAGTCCTTCCAAGCTCGTTTCTTTTCTCTAAAAGCTCTGTCAACAATATTGTTCTACCACCACATTACCTTGGGTTGTGAGGGAACTTTGCACCATCCACAGATCAGGTCAGTGGCTCTCAGCAGGCTGTCCCATAGAAATCTCCAGTTATCTTCTACATCATGTGATGATATATCCCCTTCTATTTCATCAAAAGTTTTCAGTAATATGTCTCTAAATCTCTCTCTATTCACAGGATCTTTAAGCTTCCAGACCCTTCTCCTCCATGCTGGTCATCTTCTAGGCATCCATTTAGCCCTGATCCTGAAGTCGCTAACTACTAGTCTATGTTGTGGAGTACATTCTTCGCCTGGGAAAGTTTTGGCATTTATAAGCAGCCATCTTTCCCTTTTTCTGGCAAGGATGTAGTCGATTTGGCTAGTGTATCTGGTTGAATGTGCCAACTCTGAAGGTATTGGAGCTGTGGGCCTGTGATATATACACACACACACATATATATATATATTATATATATATATATATATATATATATATATATATATATACGCACACACACACACACATGTATGTGTGTGTGTATATATATATGCATATGTATAGGTATATATATATGTAAGTATCTCTATATACAACATCCAATAGGAAACATTGACTCACTTCAGTCTAACTCTCATTCAGACCCCAATGGCTGAAGACTAACCACATGCTCCAATCTAAGAGTACCAAGGAGTCTGAATCAAACTGTTTTGATCTATATATGTAACTTGCAATAAATATGTTGAGTGCTTTTCTTTCCTTCGTCTACTATATATATATATATATATATATATATTATGTGAAATAGAAAGATGAATAATCTTGTAGTAGATTAATCAACAGTTTAACCGATACCTTAGTAGCAAAAATCACAGCAGTAAACGGCACGGTTGGAGGTACAACCATCTGGCGTTGCAACCGTGCGTTGGTGCGGATAATTGAAATTAAAACATTATTGGTGAATTGAAGAAATGGAGCTGAACGCAGATTGAACAGAAATCGTTTTATTTCATTCTACACGTGTTTCGAAAGGCACAAATTCCCAAAATCCGATTGAATAATGGGACCATATTGTGTCTTTCTCTTCAGGAAGAAAAAAGGAAATCTGTTTCGCCATGGGCTCTTAGGAGCACAGTTCGATTTGTTTTTTGCTCCGCCTCTGTTCTGTTTTTGTTTTTCCAACAGATTTCCTTTTTTCTTCCTGAAGAGAAAGACACAATATGGTCCCATTATTCAATCGGATTTTGGGAATTTGTGCCTTTCGAAACACGTGTAGAATGAAATAAAACGATTTCTGTTCAATCTGCGTTCAGCTCCATTTCTTCAATTCACCAATAATGTTTTATATATATATATATATATATATATATATATATATATATATATTTATAAAATTATAAGTTAGGGTATCTACGAGTTACCACCATGCTGAAAACAGCAGCCATGATCTGACTCTAAAACCACCTTAATTGTCCATATTGCAACATGGATAGAAAACAAAGAGACAAGATGAAACTAGTAAAAAAATTACTGGATAATTCTAGATCCCGGATTTCTGCCTTTGCATTTTGGAATGCTTTGCCTCGTCAATAGAATACACACAGAAAAGAAACATAAATACATATATATATATAAACACAACATATGAATACTTACATATACAAACGTATATATACATATATATATGATATCAGTTGTTGAAAGTGTGTATGTGTCTGTGTGTGTATGTGTGTAGAGGGGAGAGTCTGGACGTTATAGTTTTGGGCGCTGATTGTGTGAGGGAGCAGGGAATGTTATTTCACATTAAGATGAATCTCAAGCTTATCTACTGCATAAAATCGTGATGTCCTTGAACAGACCCTTTCAAAATACCATTCTGTATACAACTGTTAGAAGCCTCTAACACCACCAACACCACCACCACCACTACTACTACTACAACTACAACTACTACTTCTACTTCTACTGTTGCTGCTGTAACAATAATCATTATAATTATTGGTGGTTAGATATGATTATTTCTCCTCTGAGTGAAAATTCAGATGCGTGCTGACATAAAGAGTTAACAAGATATTGTAATCGCTTCCAGGAATCTTTAAATAAATTTAGGTTTGTGCAAAAGAAATGTTCGCATTCCTCCAGTCACTTGTCTACCTGCCACACGCTTTCACAGTGAGGCTGTGTCATATAAGGAGGGGGAGGGGGAGAAGGAGGAGCAAAAGAGATGTTATAGCAAAGTGATGGAAAGGTGAAAAGAAAATGGCACAAATTAATAGAGAAAATATTAAGAATGCATGTGTGTATATAGTATGTATGTATGTATGTATGTATGTATGTATGTATGTATGTATGTATGTATCTATCTATCTATCTCTCTCTCTATATATATATATAGAAAGAGAGTGAGAGAAAGAAACACATACACACATAAATAATACACATGTATACATAAACACAGATACCATCATATATACATACATACACACACACACACACACACACACACACACACACACACGTGAATACATGTATTGTAATATAAATAATGTTATCCTTGTATACATATAGCTCTATAAATATATGTATATACAGACATATATGTATGAATATATACATACATGTATATATGCACTTCTATATATATACACAGACACATAGACATACATATAACACATACACTCATATATATACATAATGTGTGTGTTTGTGCATATATACATAACTGTATGTATGTATATATAATGCATGCGGGGTATACATGTAAATACACATATGTAGTATATATTTTTATATACATTGAATATATATCTATATATTCTTAATTATGTTAAACATCAACAACACAAAATATATGTGCATGTATATATATATGTATATATGTATGTATTATGTACATACTTACATACACATATATAAATGTATGTATGTATCTATGTATGTATGAATTCATGTATGCATACACATGTGCGTGTGTGTGAAGCTTTTGTAGGTAAATGTCAAGAGTGATTTATTTTTAATTTTATGAAAATAAAAATAATAGCACATCCAGTTTTATTTACTACCAAATAAAATGTTAACTATGTATTAAAAGCCTATATTAGATTTTATATGGATTTCATATTTGGAAACTAATGAACGTCTTTTTTTTTTACTTTATAATGGCTTCTCTGAAATATATATTTTATGCACAAGAAATTTTGAAAGAAAATAAATATAAAAATTTATACATACATATATATACATATGCTTGTATGTAAAATGCTCTCTACCTATCTGTCTATCTATCTATATAAATATACATATATACATATATATATATATGTACACACACATATACACAGACATAACTCATATATGCACTATATATATATATATATAAATGTATGTATGTACATATGTGTGTATGTATGTATGTATGTATGTATGTATTTGCAAACACACACACACACAAAACTGTAAAAAGCTTGAGTAATTTTAAAGAGATATTCTTGATGAACCAAGAAGCTAAAGTGGCTACCGTTATGATTTTTGGAAAAGTCAATGAGGAAAAAAAACGAACAAAACAACAACAAAAGGAAGCAAACAAAACTCAGAAATCACTCTTTTACGGTTCTTTGTCTTTTCTTCTTCTGTATTTTTTGTTTTCTTTAAATTCTACTGAATTATGACATTAATTTCAGGACATAAAGAAAAAATGTCTTCGTATTAAGAGTTCTAACAACACATCAAGATGACTTTTATATGTATTTCAACATTTTTTTCATTGTTTTCCTCAATTTTAATTTTAAAATTTTTTTTTCAATTTTTATAGGTCTCTCTCTCTTTCATTATGAACGTCACATAACGATAGAGCTATATTCTGGTTCAATTGTTATTATTACTATTACTATTATCATTGCCATTATCATTACCATTATTATTCTTATTATCATTACTATTATCATTATTAATAACATTATTATTGTAATTGTTGTTGTTGCGATTGCTAGTATTATTAGAGATTATTAACTGGACACAATTTACTGAAAGTAGAAAAAAACAATACCTAACAAACAAAATAATTAATATTTTACAGTTATTCTTAATACACACACACAAAATAACTATAACAATAATAATAACAACAATCGTAATAATAATAATAATAATAATAATAATGATAATAATAATAATAATAATAATAATAATAAAAACAATGAAAAGAAATAAACTAGAGTTCTCAAGGAATAATTTGGTTTTTAAAAAAGGCACCAAAGAATTATTTGTGTTGCTTTTGCTTGCTTTAACTATTTTAGTAATATTTGTGGTGGAGGGTGGTGGTGGTGGTGGTATTTGGATGTTTTTAGTTTTAAGTTTCTTCATTGTTTAAATAATTTTAAAATTATCTTTATGGTTAAATCACAATTATTTCACGATGAAAAAATTCCGACATCACCCTTTCGTTTCGTTTCGTTTCCTTTCTCCTTTTTTTTTGGTCATATTCTCGTGTTTTTGTGTTTGTTCTTTTTGGGGGTTGTTATTTATTTATTTATTATCTTAATTCTGCTTGATTTAAAGTTGGTGAGATACCTTTTAAAATAATATAACTTTAACTGAATCCTGAAAAGCTTGCAACAGATGAAAGTGAAAAATGATGATGATGATGATGATAATGATGATGATGATGATGATGATGATGATGATGGTTGTGGTGGTTGTGGTGGTGGTGGTGGTGGTGGCGTTGTTGAAGAAGGTGAAGGAGAAGAATTAAAAGAAGATAGTGATGATGATGAGTAGAAGAAGAAGAAGAAGAAGAAGAAGAAGAAGAGGAATTAAAGGGTAAATTAAGAGGATGTGTATATGTTGGGGAAAAGATGGAGAAAAGGTAGAATATTTAAAAAAGCAAAGGAAAATGTAGTAGTAGTAGTAGTAGTTTTTCAGCTGATGAGATCAAATTTTTGCATTTTTTTCTGTTGTCTTTGCAAATGTTTGCAGTGTAAATTATTTGCTGAAACAGAAGTTCTCAGATAAGTTAACACATTCCTAAAATAAAATAAAATACATTAAAATATTTTTTTTGTCTTCTGCTCTTTACACCATTAAAGTTTCTCTCAGTTATTTCAAAGAGCACTAATGGTAATATTATAAGGAATTTTAAAGATGGCAGTTTGGGGAAGATCCTCTTATATTGTCAAAACTAAAATAAAGAAACCAAGGACACATTGTGAGTAAGGGCCTTGCTCTTAAAGCTGAATTACTACCAGAACTAGAGAATAAATTTCAGGTGTGGAAACAAGTCAAGAATCTAAGGACCTAAGGGATAATTTAGCAAGTAGGAACACAGACAAATCGCAAATCCCTTGAAGGAGATGGCCCTGCTTGATATGTATGAAGGGAATTGGGAGAAACTCCGTAGGGTGTACCCAGGGTAAGCTATGGACACATAAGAGGTGCAGCAATATCAGAGGAATGTTAAGAGGGAAAATAGTCTGTTTGTGTGACAGATGTAAAGGTACAATAAGCATTAGAAACGTACAGAAAATAGACTTCATCAAATACCAGTGCGGATACTTAGAAGTAGTTGATAGCTTCCAATATCTGAGAGACCAAGTCAGCAGTGGAGGTTGATGCTCTGAGTGCATTGTTACTGGAATTAGAACGTGCTGGGTAACTAAGCGGCTCTCCTTCAGAGTGAAAGGCAGATTGTATGATGCCAGTGTACATACAACAGAGAAACATGGGCTGGGACTACAGAAGATTTGTGAAGGCTCGAAAGAAATGAAGCTAGCATTCTCCACTAGATGGGTAATGTCAGTATGTATGTATGACTGAGTGTAATTGATTTAAGAGAAAAAACTGGGTGTAAGAGGCATCAGATGTGTGCAAGAGAGAAGACTGTGCAGGTATGACCATGTAATATGTGCCGATCTCTAATTTGTGGAAAGAACTAATGGAAGGGGTAGACCCAGGAAGTCATGGTACGAAGTGGTGAGAAAGGATCTTCAGACACTGGGCCTCACTGATGAAAGGACAAAGGATCAAGATTGCTGGTGATTTGCTGTACATGAGAAGAGACGGTAAGCTAAGTAAAATCACAGCCATCCATACATGCAGGAATGTTCTTTATGGCCATGCTGCCACTCCTACTCCCAACCAAGAGGTCTTTGTCTTACAGGTGCCAGTGCTATGTAAGACGCACTTGTGCTGGTAGCGTGTACAAAGCACCCAGTACACTCTGTAAAGTTGTTAACATTATGAAGGACATCCAACTATAGAAATCATGTCAAAACAGTCAATTGGAGCCTGGAAATAAGTTTAAGTGTTTGCACGCATCCACAGGAACTTTGGTCAACCCAGACTCCTAAAATCCAATTGGAACACATCCCTCTTTGTTGAATAAACTAATACTTTGTCAAATAAGCTTTCCAAATATTGCTAGTACATTAATATATAAATGCAAGTCTTGCTTTGCTGTTATTGTTGAGATAAGGTTAATCCTGCTCCAACAAACTAACATTCTGTGACAATCTTACATTTTAACTTCTATATCTGATGTGTTCCTATTTACAACAGAAGGAAAGCAAGTGAAAAAAGTGTGTACACAATCCCTCACTCTCTTCAATGTAATGTTAGTTAATTTAGCTTCAGCTAAATACAGTTAATTTGTGAACAATATATTGTTAAGCTGATTAAAACAGTTTAAGTGCAGACAACTTTACTTTCTTGTTTGCTACTGGAAAAGTTAAGATGGCTGAAATGCATAAAAAATCTATGGTAGGCAGGAATGGACAGAAAAATGATTGCAACTCAAAATATATTGAAATGTATGGCAGTTTGAAGTATACTTGGGTTATTTGCTCAAATGAACAATAGAAGCATATACTCTCAGACAAGACAAAATGCATATTTCCGAGGATCATATCTCATGTGTGTATAGTAAGCATAGCTTTAAGGTAGGAAGTTTGCTTTCAAGCTCATGGTTCCAGGTTCAGTCTCACTGCATGACCCCAGGTTCATCCAAGCCCTGTGAGTGGATCTGAAGGATGGAAACTGAAAGAAGCCCATCATGTATGTGTGTGTGTATATATATATATATGTATGCACACACACACACACACACACACACACACACACACACACACATAGAACCAGAGAATAAAAGACAAATTTGAAGTTGAGATTGTAAAAGAGTGGATTCCTTATAAATGCCCGTCCCTGTTCTAGATTGCAGATACTGGAGGAAACATTTTTGTGAAGAAATCATGTGAAATAATCATTCTGAAGGTTCTGGTTGTTACCATATTAGGGTGATAGTGATACACCTCACCTATCATCTTAACATTCTTATTGCACACATTAACAACAGCATCTTCTCAGAGAAATCCTTAAAATTGCTTGTAAATTTTCCAGAAAATACCGTTACAGGAACTGAAAGCATTGGTGAGATATTCTGGAATATTCAGTCATCATTATTATCATTGTTTAACGTCTGCTTTCCATGCTGGCATGGGTTGAACGGTTTGGCTGAGGACTGGCAAGCCAGGAGGCTGCACCAGGCTCCAATCTGATCTGGCAAGATTTTTATAGCTGGATGCCCTTCCTAACACCAACCACTCTGAGTGTGTGGCAGGTGATTTGTATGCGCCACCAGCACATGAGCCATAACAACAATTAACGTTTATTAAATGAAATAAGCAAACAATATGCTGTAGCTGAATAAATGAATGTAAATAACTTCCCTGCCATTAAACCAGCCAAACTGAATGAATGAAGCAACAAGATGCATTTCTATCTTCTTTTATACAAATTACATTAAAACCCCTGCCAGTAATGACACTGATTACTACAACCAACAATTACATGTCTAATACGAATATTTGCATTGGTAATCTTTATTATATCATGCACTGTAATCATTCTAAATGTTTCACACTTTTCTCTTATTAGTTTGGCCTTCTATTAATTATGCTCCAGACTTTATAATCCCTGCTTCATTCAAAGTAATTTCACTGATAATTGTTACTGCCTTATTCTTTGGAATTAATAATAAATTATCTCTCACATGAAGGATTGGCAGCTTGTATGTGGTATTGATTTCATCAACATGTTCTGGCAAAGTTGTCAAACATGTATGCCAACAATAATCGTAATTACAAAACAAAGGAGACCATTTAAAATCAACATGGTGGATCCCAAGAATGTCGGCAAAAATTCTAAAGGATGGCTTCTTATTCTTTGATAAAATATTCTATACAATTAAATCAGTTATTTGGTCTTTGTAGACACTTATGTAAAATGATTATTTTAAACTGGATGAATGTAGCATGTTACACACACACACACACACACACACACACACACACACATTGTAAATTTGTTGAATATATATGTAAACAATATCCTTAGATACATAACAGAAGGGATCACAGGAAAACGTTCTGGAATCATCAAATGTCTTCAAAAATTCTACAGTATGGTGTTTTATTGTTCATAAAATATATTATTTAATGGTTATTAAATCAGTTTAATTTGACTTAATAATCACAAGTTCCTTTATTGCTCATAAATTATTACTTAAATAATACACGAGCAATCTCCTAATATCTTCAAAACTTCTAAGCTGTGTTGTTTTATGCCTATAAAATTCAACATAAAACATTAATTAGCTAGCTTTAATTAATCTTGATAATCCCCAAAGCAATATGATGATTTAATTGTGAACTGGTTGGCTGTAGAATGTCTCTGTGTTTACATACAAATTCTAACAGCTTGACCCCAGTTTTAATGTCCATCTTCTTCCTATATCTGTAGACCTAGATGAAAGCCAACAAAAAGTTAAAGTTTTTCCTATCAAACTAATCCTATCACATTTTATGGGCCATAAATAGTTCTGGAAGGAGAAGGAACAACGAAAGACACAATGTTTGTTTTAATGTATTTATCCTACTTCAAGTCCGGTGTCATACTTTTGTACTTTATGTAGTCTACCAGCATCTCTTTTTATCTCAAGGTAATGTGATACGATTTGCAAGAGGACTGGCTGCAAAAATTGCAGCTAGACCTCTTGCAAATCTTATCACATTATCTTGAATTAGGAAAGGAATCAGTTCATAATGAATTTACATACACTTAAATACACACATGTATGTGTGTGTGTGTGTGTGTATTTGTACCCCATCACTACATGACAACCTGTGTTGCTGTGTTTACATCACTGTAACTCAGTGGTTTGGCAAAGCAGACCAAGAGAATAAGCACAAGGCAAGCTGGCAGAATCGTTAGCACACCAGGTGAAATGCTTAGCAGTATATCATCTCACGTTACATTCTGAGTTCAAATTCCACTGAGGCCGACTTGCCTTTCATCCTTTCTGGTTCGATTAAATAAGTACCAGTTACACACTGGAGTCGATATAATCAACTTAATCCCTTTGTCTGTCTTTGTTTGTCCCCTCTACATTTAGCCCCCTGTGGGCAATAAAGAAATAAATAGAACGAATACAAGGCTTCAGAAAGATGTCTTGAGGTCGATTTCTTTAACTAAAACCCTTCAAGGCAGTGCTCCAGCATGGCTGCAGTCAAAAAAGAGGTAAAATACAAAAGAATATATACACACACACATACATGTGTATGTGTGTGTTTATGTGTGTGTGTGTGTGGTGTGTGTGTGCATGTAGGCATCTTTATGCCTTAATATACACCTGTTTCAATGAGCTCTACACCTGTTTCTTCAGTGCATTGCCAAAAATTTCAGCTTCTTTTTTGCCCATGTCCTCAACAGGTGTATGATTAACCCTTTGAAATGGATCTAAACATAAAAACGTAAGAAAATATTAAAATGGTTTTTGATTTTCGTGCAATGTGGCTCAGATTCTACATTTTGCTTATCCTTTGGGGGTTACCACTGGATCTGTAATGGAGCAGATATAGGAATTTATTAAGGACTGACTGCCCAGCCCTAAACTCGCAGGTAACATGTTGTGCAAGAAAGCTCATTGATGATTTCCTATTTGTATGTGTGTGTGTGTGTTTGTGAGTGAATGTGTGCACATGCAAATGGTCAATATATGTGTATCCAAATCCAGGAATATTATTTGTCTTGCTCAATGAGAAAACCAGAAGATTGTGAGAGGGTTCTTCAGTGGCTTTAGCTAGAATATTAGTTATGGTCATCATCATTACAAATGCTGAACATCCATGTAATGCCATGATATAATGTCAGTTGACTAAACAATTTGTATATATCATGTAATGTCAATAACCGACTTAAACTGTCTTTTGGGGTCTCCTTCCTTAAGAAACAGAAGAAAACACTTATTTTTCCTTCACATATGTGTCAAGTCATAAATAAAATGGTGCTTTTTATCTCCATAGACATTTTTTCTGGACACCATGTATCCATTTTCATAAATTTCAGAATTTCTGTATACAAAAAATAAACAAAGTTTTGAAATATCTTAAACCATTTCTGAGACTGTATGCTCATTTGGTAACAATAGTTGTGAAACCATGCAATTCTCTTTGCGAAAGTCATAACAAGTCTGTAAACATATATGTAATTCACCCATCACACATTTAATCATTTGTCAAATTGAATTTGTTTTCTGATGTAAAAAAAAGTTATTCAACATATTTTGTGTATAAATAATTATTATACTTTATAAATAAATAGTGTGAAATATCTATGTATGCAGACATAGTCATTTAATTAATTGTGAGCCTAGTTTGGTGTGTAGGATATATCTACATGTAAATACATATGTATGTATATGTCTATGTGTGTGCAAGTATGTACACACACATACATATACACACTAGCACACACATAAGTGTATGAAGAGATGTCTCTATGTAAGCATATTAGTGGATTTTTTTTTACATGGATGCTTTAAATTATTCATGTCTCTCTATTTTGAGGCAAAACATATTTAATTTAACTCCAACTATGTGTAACACTTTATAAACGATATTATATACAATAATATACAATGCTATATATATATATATATCCATATATGTGTATATATATATATATATATATATATATATATATATATATATATATATATATATAATATATATATATCCCTATATGTGTTTTTATATATATATATATATAGAGAGAGAGAGAGAGAGAGTGACATCTAAATATATAGATACATACAGCTGCCTTCGTCACTTTATATATACACACACACATATATATATTATACATACATAATAAGTTAATTATATGTAGAACAGTGTCTGTGTTAGCATATATGCAATTCAACTGCATTACCCATTTAAATAAGCTATTAATGTATTTTAATTTAAACCAAACTTGGAATACTTTATTTAATTCTGTGCATAAATACAAGTTTATTTAAAATATAGCTACTTATATTTATAATTAAAATGCTAACGTATGCATATATGTGATATGAATGCATATCTTAATTCAACCATTTGCGAGTCTGAAAGGAAACGTGGTCAGATAAGACATTCCCTATTTTATATGTGATATTTACTTTACTTAATAAATTCTATTCAAAGACTAAATGCATAAAATTAAGGTTCGGATATCACCTAAGATTCCTCAACAGTTGAGAGAGAGAGAGAGAGAGGGGGGGAGAGTGAGTGAGAGAGAGAGAGAGATTAGTTTGATGTTTGATTATTTGCAGATCAGCCTTAATATACATAGATAAATGTGGGAGCATGTAAATACTTGGTACACATAGGTACTTGTGCATATATCCAAGTGACACGCGTGCACACACACACTCACACACACACACACACACATAGAGAACAATTATGAAGTTATATCAAGATGTGTGATGAAGTAGTTTGTTTCACAGACACACAGATTCACTTTCTATACACGTCACCTTAGGCAAGTATCTTCTACTACAGATTTGGTTGTTGATGCAAATTGAAAGAAAAACATTGTGTGTGTGTATATGTATATATATATTTTCTTTAATTCTTTTACTTGTTTCAGTCATTTGACTGTGGTCATGCCGGAGCTCTACCTTTACTTGAGTAAGTCGACCCCAGGACTTATTCTTTGTAAGCTTGGTACTTATTCTATTGGTCTCTTTTGTTGAACTGCTAAGTAATAGGCACCAACACTGATTGCCACACCTACATCGATTGCCAAGCGACAATGGAGGGATAAACACAGACACACAAGCATACATAAATATACATATATATACAACAGGCCTCTTTCAGTTTCTGTCTACCAAATCCACTCACAAAGCTTTGGCTGGCCTGAGGCTATAGTAGAAGACACTTCCCCAAGGTGCTGTGGAGTGGAATGAGAACCTGGAACCATGTGGTTGGGAAGTAAGCTTCTTACCACACAGCCACTCCTGCACCTATATATATATATATATATATATATATATATATATATATATACATACATACAGCTGTGTGGTAAGAACCTTGCTTCCCCATCACATGGTCTTGAGTTCAGTCACAGTGTATGGCACCTTAAGCAAGTGTCTTCTACTATAGCCTTGGGCTGATCAAAGCCTTGTGAGTGGATTTGGTAGATGGAAACAGAAAAAAGCCAGTCGTGTGTGTGTGTGTGTGTTTGTCCCTCACCACTGCTTGACAATTGGTGTTGGTGTGTCCCTGTAACTTAGCAGTTCAGCAAAGGAGACAGATAGAATAAGTACTAGGCTTGAAATATAGATCAAGAGGTCGATTTGTTCAACCAAAACCCTTCAAACCAGTGCCCCAGCATGACCGTAGTCAAATGACTGAAGCTAGTGAAGGATAAAAGATAACGTATGTGTATCTAGACACAGATAGGCATGTTTGTGTATGCTTCTACCAAATTGTCTTGATGTCACATGATTGTTGTAAACAAGAGTTACCTTCATACAAGCAGTGTCATTCATTTTCAATCTTCCCTAAAAACATGTCTAGGCATGGGGTAGTATTATGTAGCCTGGAAACAAGTGAGGGCTGGCAACAGAAAGAGTATCTGGCCATAGAAAAATCTTTTTCTATGAATTGAAAGTGAGTGTTGAAGTTCATAACTTCATTGCTTTCACAGCCAGTATAAACAGAAGAAAACTTTCTTTTTACAATATGTGGCTTTATAAAGCTTTAGTTTATGGAGATAAGATCGCTTTTGCAAACAGAAGTTAAACGGAAGTTTTATAGAGTTTACTAAAAATTCATTGAAAGATAGATTCTTGCAACACGTTAAAACAACTAGAAAAATGCTTCCCCACATCTCAATACAAGTACATCTGGAGTTTAGAAAACGATAATACTACGATTTATTTCCTCAGTTGGTCTGTCATCATGTTCTCTTCACTGAGGATGTGGCTGGATTGATGGATCTTGTTGGTCAACCACATGCTGTATGGTTGCAGCAGATGAGGAGGTACCTTGTGGAGGTGGGAACTGACTGGGACTCTGCTAGACAGCTTGTCTGGGATGATACTGAAAAACGGCTGATGCGGCAATGCACTGCAACAGTACATGCCTCCACACTTGAACTAACCTGGTTTATTACAGAACAAACATCCTCTGTATTAAGGACTCTAGAAGACATCATCTTTGTCTCTCAGAGACATGCAATTTCCAAAGATCACAACTGCTCAGTTCTTTGGTGTTATGTATTGAGGAATTTTCAAACACCAACTGGCTAAAATGCCTCATTTCCTTCATGCTAAATCTGCTATTTACTGAATAATGGTCGCATATTGAGAAAAAAAATCAACAAATAGTTTGGCATCAACTTTAAAATCACATTAACAATTGCCACCTTCCTTGTTTTTACTCGACACATAAATAGCACTATTGATGGTGCCACAAAACAAAAAAAAGCACCCAGTACACTCTGTAAAGTGGTTGGTATTAGAAAAGGCATCAGTTGTAGAAACCAAAACAGATGATGGAAACTGGTGCAGCTCCTGCCTTTGCCAGCTTCTGTGAAAAATATTGAAATCATGCCAGTATGGAAAAACAGCTTTAAACACAACTGCTGCTGCAGTTGTTGATGATGATGATGATTATGATGACGATGATGTATATAGCAATCAAGAATACAGTGCCAGAAATAAATAAGAATTGGTCAATAGGGTCAACTAAAACCAATGAAAATTTTGCTTTTGCAAGGCCACAGTCTAAAAATTGGAACTTGTATAAGAGTGAGAACAAAAACATCAACAAAAAAATCACAACATAAAGAAGACAGAAAAATGACATCGGTCTGGTGGAAGAATGAAGAAATGATAAGTGGTAAACTAAAGAATTGATGATTCTGTTGAAGTTACATATCAACCATTCTGGAATTGTAATTAGAACAAGTATGCTAATTAGAAATGTAATTAGTGGAAATATTTGTTTAACACGGGGTTGGCGCTGGGGTCGACAGCATAGGTGATGGCAAAGATGACCGTGACGATGATAATGAACAATTATGATGGTGGTGGTGGTGGTGGTGATGAAAGTGATGACAATGATGATGATGACATTGAGGAAGAGGAAGTGATGGTAAAGGAAGGTGATGCTGCCACTGATGACAATTATGATGACAATAGCAATGACTACGATGGTGATGACAGCAATGATGACAGCCTTCCACTTGATGATGGCTAAAGTGCCAGTTCCTGGCAGATAATGAGTTCAATCAATGTGCCGAGTGCACATTGAAGTAACGCATGTGCACTTAAGTAAATTACTTTGGTATGATGAGCAAAGTAAATTAAAGGTGAACTGTGACACTAAAAATGCCAAAGGTGACAGAATATATTTGCAGAAGGATTCTATAGATTGCTGCTGCAGCTGTTGCTGCCGCTGTTGCCATTGTTTGTCTTGCTGAAGATCATTTCAAACTTTTTGTGATTTTAGAAGCAAAATATATGTTAATGGTGAAGATGGAGAGAAGGAAAGAAGAAAACTGAGTTAGGATGAGAGAATGGGAGTGGTCGGAGGGGATAGGGGGGATATGTGCCTTGGAGTGTTTCTATGAACATTTGGGCATGGGTTGAACTATGTGTCTGAGTGGGTGGGTTCGGGGGTGTTGGGCGAAAAAGAGTGCGTATGCAAATATGTGTGTGAGAGAGATGTGCATCTGCATATATGTTGCATATGCAAGAGAGAAGCAGTGAGAGAGAGAGAGAGGGGAGTGTGTGTGTGTGCACGTGTTTGAGAGAGATAACGTATATGTGTATCTGTGTGAGATTCTGTATGAGTCAGTGTATGTATGTATGTATATGTGTGCTTGTGTGTACTGTGTGGTGTGTGTGCGTGTATGTGAACGTGCATATGAATATATATGTGTGTGAGTCTGTAAGAAGTAATGTGTAAAACAGAGAGAAAGAGAGTGTGTGTGCATACAAAAGTAATAAAATGTGTGAGCTTCCCTATAGGCCACTATGTGTGTGTGTGTGTGTACACACACATACACACAACACATATACATGAGTTTGAATAATATGCTACGCATTGTGTGTGTATGTGCATGCATACCTGTGTGCACCTGTGGGAGAATGAGAAGTGAATAAAAGTACAACCAGGAGTGTATATGGGTGTAAGCAATGCATTGCAGTGGGAAAGGTTGTACACTCTTTTATATACGTTTGTAAACTATGTATGTATATATATATATTCATGTGTGTGTGTATGTGTGTGTGTGTGTGTGTGTGTGTGTGTGTGTATGTCTATATATGAAAATATATATATGCATAGATATATATATATATATATATATAT
>NC_043015.1:24556911-24584411 GCF_006345805.1 Octopus sinensis
TTCACAGGAGTCAAGGGCAGTAATTTTGAGGTGAGGGGACAATTGAATTATTTCAGCTGTAGTACTTCACTGGTACTTTATTTTCTCAACTCACAGGATGAAAAGCTGTGTTAGTTGAATGCACAATGTAAGGAGGTATATTAAATACCACAAGGTATGTTGTCTGACACTCCAATGTTTCTGCCACTTAAGAAATAACAGTAACAGCCAATTGTTTCAAAGTTTGGCTCAAGGCCAGAAATCTGAATGGGTGAGCACTAGTGGACTGCAACACAACCAGTACTTGAGTGATACTTATTTTCATCAACTCTTAAGAAATAAAAGGCAAAACTCAGCAGAATTTAAACTCAGAATGTGAAAAATTGGAACAAATATAAGATATTTTGTTGACCCTTCTAATGATTCTGTAAGTTCACCTGCTTGGTGGTGGTGGCAGTGGTAGTAGTAGTAGTAGTAGTTTCTATTCTAGGCACATGACTTGGAATTTAGGGTAGGAGAAGGTGGTCTAGTCAGTTTCCTTTGCCCAGTATTTGACCTGTGCTTATTTTATTGATGCCAAATGGATGAAAGACAAAGCTGACCTCAACAGAATTTGAAATCAGAATGTTAATGTAGAAGAAATGCTGAGCTGCCTTTTCACCGATGTGCTAATGATTCCACCAGCTCATTGTCATAGAAATAATAATAATAATAACAATAATAATATGCTTGAATACTCTGGAAGGTGCTAAAAAAATAAGAAGTGTTACCTTAGCTCACTGGTAGTGAACAGCTCTAGTGTTAGAAGCTGTGCAAAGGCAATAAATAATAATAATAATAATAATAATAATAATAATAATAATAATAATAATAATAATAATAATAATAATAAAGATATAGACAAATGGCTGAAGGATATTGGAATAGAATGTTCTTTAGATCTTCTGCAGGAAAGATTATCAGAAGGGTTTTATAGCACTTGAAAGACTATTGAATGATTGTGGATACCTAAAGTTACAGGTAGTAACCTGCTACATACAGAAGTCCTATCCGGAATAACACTGAACTTGAATGGAATCAATAATAATTATGATAACAAAAAATAAAGAGATAAATAAATAAATAGATAAATAAATAAATAGATAAATAAATAAATAGGTAAATAAAGTCAATGGAGGGAAACAGGAGATTAGCAGAGAAAGGAACTTTCCTGGTATTTCGTATCTGATCTTTTATTAAATATGTGTAAGTCTCCAGCAGAAAAAGATGACAAAAAACAAAACAAGCATTAGATGGAAATACTTTAAGATGAATGAAAAGCAAAGTACAAATAACATGAGAGGGTAGATTCAATGTTGTCTTGTCTTCCTCACAAATGAGAAAACATAAAATTCTACTTGATAATGAGGGCAGCTCTAACGCTTATAAATGGCAGCAAGACAGGATTGATAGCTTTTTGAATTGTAGAAATTCTTCATTACCATTCTTCTTATTATTATTCGTTTTCTTTCCTATGAGAAAAGGAAAAACAGACCACACACACACATATATGTATATGTGTGTGTGTATAAATATACATGAATGTGGTTGTGTGTGTGTGTAGAGAGAGAGAGAGAGAAAGATGTATTTACAAAAGCACACATATGTAATTATATATATATAGGTGTGTTATAATACACATACACACATGTTAGAAGTCCATACACACATACACACACAATTTGTAAAAGATCCTAATGTCTTTTGTTTGATTTCTGATTTGTTGTACAAGGATACTTTTTACTTGAAATTCCAGCACCACCGGATATCAGAGAGGTCTTTGCATTATTGAATAAGGTGTTTACATTTTAGAAAACACACAACCACACACGTACGTGTGTGTGTGTACGTTTGTACATATATATATGTATATATATATACATATATATATACACATACATATACACATACACATATTTACATATATATATATATATATATATATATATATATATATATAATTACATATATGTGTTTTTGAAAACATATATCTACATACATATATACATACATATATAGATACATACATGCATGTGTGCATACATACATACATACATACATACATACAACTCGCACATACATATATAAGAAAATTCTTTACATTTAGACTGAACTGTCTCTCCTTGAAAATTTCTGATATTGCTAAATGGGAGACAGTTAAAGAAAAAAGAAAATTATCCTTGAAATGTTGAATGAAAAATAAATTCCTTCATAGAAAATGACAGTTGCTGTTACATGGCACTGGTGGCCATTTTGCAGCTAGCTGATTCTCTGGTAATTTGAGTTCAGTTCTGTTCCAGGAGAGTGTTTTTAGTTTTTACTGGTTTCAGCTATTGGACTGCAGTTATGATTGAGAAAATTATCATGACATATACACAACAATGTTTAGACTGTTGAATCTTAAACACACAGGGACACACAGACAGATACATATGCTAAGAGTGTCAGGAACAAAAGTTTAGAATGGTCAAGCCCTCTTGAGTAAAGTGCTGCAGAAATATTTGTTTTTTTTGTTTGTATTATTATGAACTGTGATAATGATTATTATAGAATAGCTAAAAAACAACACAATGTGTGGGGTCATAGACGATGAGGGGCAGTAAATAGAGATTTTATGAAATATTTTTATATTTAAATGTTAAACATGGAACTTTCCAGATTTCACACGAATAACCTTGGGGGGAAAAGTAAAAAGAATCTATTTCTGAGTCTTTAGATGTGTTGTCAATTTTCCACCTTTTTGGGTTTTTTCTTCCTCTTTTGGAAGTAATTTGGCAAATGTAAAATTTAATTTTAGCGAATTATATTCATATACTTATATGTTACAGTATTAGCCTTTGGAAATTTCCTTAACCACTTATGAGACTTTTTAATATACCTATAGTGTTGGTCATTATCCAGATGTCTGTGGAAACATTTCATTTTGGCTGCTACTAAATATATTATCAATCAATTCTCAATCTGATCAGCTAATTTCCTACTATTTTACAAGTTGCAATATTGAATTTGAACTCCAGCCAAAACATTGATACTTTATTAATTGCTGTTTATATAACTGTCTTAAAATTTATTTAAAAAGCTCTTACACTAGCTTATTGATATTGTTAGAGCAAAGAGCAGCAGCAGCAGCAGAGCACTACAAAAGCTACATGTAGACAGGGAGAACATCACCATACACACTGCTAATGACATATGCCCTGCAGACCAGTGTGCTTTCTGATGAGAAAGACCGGTTTTGCTGAAAAACTCTGGCACTAAACTAAAGACTGTCTGGCCATTTTTGAGATTTAATGACAAGCCATTACAACTGTAGCAATGGACGTTGATGGCTTAATTAGAGACTCTGCAGATGATTACACTGGAATGACCAAATGACCAATATGCATGGCCACAGGAATAGAAGAGACTAAAAAAGAAGGAAAGAGATATTTATAGAAATATTTAATCAAATACTTACATAATCTCAGAATAACAGCAGATTGTTTACCTTTCATTAAAGTATCACTGAGCAAGAATATTTTAACAGAAAGAGAGACATGGACAAACAAAAATATAGAAATCAGTACAATTGAGATACTAAATTACTTTTAGATTTCTGGTCAGTCCTTGACAGCAACGAACTAAAAGAATAAAGGACACAGATAACAAGATGATATGTAAACATTGCCTTAACGTCCACTTCTCCATGCTTGCATGGATAGGAACCCTCACCTATTTCCAAATGCAACAATTTTATTATGGCCTGGTTCCAACCCAGGCAACAGCTATAAAGACTACCGAATGCACTTCTTGGTCCATCATCACTGTCTTGAGGTCCTAGATACATTCCAAGCCAATGTCTGTAATCAAGTTTTCAATGTAAGTGTGATGACCTTTACCTCTTCACCATGAAGTTGGTTCGAAAGCAATGTTTTTCCATGACTAGATATGCTTTTGTGCAATATTGGAAAAGATGGTATGAAGGAGACACTTGTTTACAATTGTTGTCACACAATGTCAAGACAAGGAGATAGTACCATCAGTTCTTGATAAATGCCTAGCAAACCTCCCTAGTGTCCTCCTAATATAGAAAACTATTATTGAGGCACCCAAACCAGTTATATCTCACTGCACATACATTTTTTCATCTCATTCCACACTCAGTGTGGTCTTTAGGAAGTGAATGGAGAAAAAAAGAGGCAAAATTGCATAAAAGCCAATTGATAGTGGTGGCCACCTATGCATTACATATGAAAATGGATATGTATCTATGAGAATTTACATATTCAAACTGTATTCAGGTGGGAAATATACGTTTCTGAAATTTGGAAGAATTTACAAGAAACAAAACAAAAAAAGATGTACACTAATTTGATAATCCTTTAAATCAGGCTGTTATATACACTTTTCACATTCTGTTCTTAATACACACACACATTATGCAAACACAGTTTTTACATGTATGCATATAGTCTCTCTCTCTCTCTCTCTCTCTCTCTCTCTCTATATATATATATATATATATATATATATATATATACACACACACACACACACATGCATACACACACACACAAACACACATATGTATATATATTTACAGGATATATGTTTGTGTAAGCATTCATAATTGTCGAATAAAAATGCTACTTACAGTAGCTTAAGAACTTGCTACTAGTTTTGTTTGTTGTTAAATATCATACATGCAATTTAGAATCATTTTACTTTTTTTGTTAAACCCTAATTGTATAATCATTATTAAAAGAAGGCAAGACTGACATCCAGGAAAAAACATAATGATGAGGAGGAGGGTAGAATAAATCATATAAGGGGTAGTTAGTAGCTCAATTCGGAGTGCTTTCTAGAATATAAACGTTTGCTCTACTGTTGACCAGATATGGAATCATGTCACAGAGTGTGAATGAGGAAAAGAAAAGAATTTGTCATAATGCAATTAATTAGTGACAGAATTAATGAAACCAGAGTGAGATTAACATACCACAGACCTAATATGGTGATGATAGGATGATTTGAGCCTACAGTTATAGTTCAGGCTCTTAAACAAGGGAAATAACTATGCAAACACCAATTATTTTATTGACAAAATTTGTTTCCTTTTGAAATCATGAGTGAACATTAAAAAGTAGGAAGGGAATTATAACATGTGACAAAAAATGTTACAAACAAACCAAAAAATTTCAGAAGGGAACAATTTCTTCAAGAAAAAAAAGATATTTCAATGCAAGCAGGGAAAAATGGAAGTAAAAAAAATGGCAAAAAGCCCTGGCAAAAGCAATAACTATTATGTTTTAAAGTTATTCCTCTTCTTCTTACATACCATTGTCTAATATGTTATTTTATTAGTTTCAAGGTCATAATATTCCAGCAGAATATTCAAGGGGTCGGGTTATTTTGCATGCAATCTACAATGGTTTCCTAAGGTACTTCAGCTAACATGTCTTTGCAGTCATAGAGGTTCACAATGGTGATTTGTTGCTGCTTATATTGTATGGAAATGTAAAGAGTGGATATTACATATCCATATAATGATATCTTATCTACTTGTTGAATCAATGTCCAATAAAGAGTGAAGGTGAGAAGAAGTGTAACATATATGAATCACTAAACACCATGAAACTGGTTCTGTTGTTTTGGGGTGTTATTATTATTTTGTTGTTGTTGTTGTTTTTTGTCCATTAATAAAACACGGAATACAATCCCTCCTCTAAACTGTAATGGAGAATTATTCACTATAAGAACAGCCAGAAGAAAACATTCTCAGGTTTTATAAACTCTGATAACTATCACATCATCATTCTTATGTATCACTTTAAATGGATGAATAGCTCAAGAGAGAAAAGAACATTACAGAATCTTGCTAAGTTGTGTTTTTTAATCTGTTTTTATTTTTTTTATCTGTGAAGCAGAAATATTCATAGTTAGTGCCTCGTATGTTTGGTTTATAATGGCCTTAAGAAGAACAGCTTATATTTTGTATGAGTTTCTGAACAGAGATTAAACTTACATTTACTTCTTAATTTCTTAAACATCTTCCTTGCCATGCTTCTGAGTTTTCCTATTGAAAAACTTTGATTCAAAAGAATCTGATAAGACCTCTGACTATTCCCTCAATATGTTCAATGAAGCAGGAAAAGTTTCTTTAACAATTTGCCTGACGTTGTTAAATGTTTGGTGAAGTCATTTCAAGTCCTAAACTATTATGATTTGCTTTTCTCAATAACACAGATATTATGCTGACATTTACAAGTGGTGACTTGTTTTATGCATGAATCTGTAATCTCTGTGCTTAAGGTTGGCCAGGTAGATTTCACTTAGTACAAATGATAACAACAATAATAATAACCTCTTTCAACTACAGGCACAAGACCTGAAATGTTCGAAAGGAGGATTGTTGATTACATTGAGCCCCCCGCCCCCACCACCACCACCAGTGTTTCACTGGAACTTCTTTCATAAACCCTGGAAGGATAACCAGTAATGCTGACCTTGGCAGAATTTGAACTCAGAACATAAACACAGACAAAATGCTGCTAAGCATTTCATCCAGGATGCTTATAATTCTACCAGCTTGCTGCCTTAATAATGTTTTCCTAAAAGAAATGGAGAAACTTTCAAAATACAAAAATCTGGAAATAGAGGTGACTCAAATGTGGAGTCTGAAAACAGAAACAATTCTTATTATAGTAGGCGCATTAGGTATGATAAAAAAATATTCAGATAAATTTGTAACAAAAACACCAAGATTCCAAGTGTAGGTGCAGGAGTGGCTGTGTGGTAAGTAGCTTGGTTACCAACCACATGGTTCCGGGTTCAGTCCCACTGCATGGCATCTTGGGCAAGTGTCTTCTACTATAGCCTCGGGCCAACCAAAGCCTTGTGAGTGGATTTGGGAGACGGAAACTGAAAGAAGCCCGTCGTATATATGTATATATGTATATATATATATATATGTGTGTGTATGTTTGTGTGTCTGTGTTTGTCCCCCTAGCATTGCTTGACAACCGATGCTGGTGGGTTTACGTCACCGTCACTTAGCAGTTCAGCAAAAGAGACCGATAGAATAAGTACTGGGCTTACAAAGAATAAGTCCTGGGGTTGATTTACTCGACTAAAGGCGGTGCTCCAGCATGGCTGCAGTCAAATGACTAAAACAAGTAAAAGAGTAAAGAGTAAGAGTATATAACATACAGAAAATAGCACTACTGGGTACCACACATATCCTATGTAAAACATTCTCAATACAGTAAAAATAAGAGCATCACAACAAACCACAGCACATACCCATGTCATGTGATACAAATAAGACTAATGAATAATAATGATGATGATGATGATGATAATCTAACATATTGTGAGTGAGTGTAGCAAGCTGGCCCAAAAGCAATACAAAAGGAGGCACGATAACATGGCTAATTTCATTTATTGGAGGCTATGTGAAAAGTATGGCCTGAACAGAGCACAGAAATGGTACAAACATGAACTAGAAGGAATCACCAAGAACAAGGAACATAAGATACTGTGGGATTTTACAGACTACTAAAAGACGAAATTGCAAGAACGTGTTTGCCATTCCAGTAGCTGTTGGGGCATTTGGAGCACAAAATACAACCAAGTTCAAGAAATATGTCAAAGAAAGTGGATTAACATGAGAGCAGAACAAGCCCCCAAAACTGCTCTGCGGGGAGTATTTAGCATTGTGAGATTGGTACTTTGATGTGGAATGTCTTCCATGATAATTAACTACCAAGTATCAAAGTTCATAACATGCGGTAAGAGACCTTACGAGACCGCTGACAGCAGGCTGCTCTCTGCTCTCACAGAATCTACCAGAAGAAACAAGACCAAACGTTCCGAGAAGTAAAACAATAATAAATATTTCCATCCCCTCAGAAAAAATTATTTCTTATAAATCCCTATATGCTCTGAATTCACTGCATTTAAGTGATATTTGTTAAAAATTTCGTTAAAATGTATCCATTTTTCTGGAAGTTATTAGGCAACAAAATCGGCAGTGGGGGTACACATCTGTAGTTATGCTGGACCCTCTATTAATGAGCAACAAGATGTGTACGACTTCGTTTGTAACAGTTTAGAGAGGAACACATCTGCATTGATTTTCACTGACACTCCAGATGGAACAGGAAAGACTTTCCTGATAAATAATCAATAAAACCTTAAACATGTACTTGTAAACCAGACCTATAATGACATGAACAAATTGAATTATTTAACTGAAGCATCAGAAAATTTACTTTCATTTCAAAGCAATGTTGAAATCAGCTTCAATATTTTATAACCTGAACTGTCAGTGACCAAAAGGGTCATAGATAGTCTAGTTAATAACAATAGTAGTTTCAAATTTTGGCACAAGGCCAGTAATTTTAGATGCAGGATTAAGTGAATTACATTGACCTCCAGAGCCCAACTGAGCCTGAAAGGATGAAGAGCAAAGTCAACCTGGGCAGAATTTGAACTCAGAACTTGAGGATGGATGAAATGCTGCTATGCATTTGGCCCAGTTTAGTAACAATTCTTCCAGTTCACTGCCTTAAATAATTAATTAATTAATTAATTATGATAATGATAACTATTGATAATAGAAATTATTATTATTATTATTACTATTATTATTATTATTATTATTATTATTATATTATTATTATTATTATCATTATTATGATTATGATTATTATTATTATTAAGGTGGCAATCTGGCAGAATTGTTAGCGCTAAATGCTTAGTGGTATTTCATCTGCTGCAACATTCTGAGTTCAAATTCTGCTGGGGTCGACTTTGCCTTTCATCCTTTCAGGATCAATTAAATAAGTACCAGTTATGCACTGGGGTTGGACAGCTAATAGTGTGATCAAAGCATTGGACAGCAGGCTGCCCTCCATTCTCACAGAATCTTCCAGAACAAACAAGACTGAACGTTCTGAGAAGTAAAACAATAATAATAATAAAAGCAACAATAACAGTAACAAAAGCAATAATAAAGAAAAATACTTTTACAAGAAAATATGAGAGACAGCCAAAGCTAGAAGTACTGAATGAAATACTCTTCAAAGGTGATAATCACCTGGGCTGGCCACCTGAATCTGGTAGAAGTTAATGAGTTAACTGGGAAAACATTTAGCAAGATTTACCTGTAAGTAATACAACCAAAATATATTCAAATTTTATTTCTGAACAGCAAATAAAAATCAAATTATATGTTATGATTATTTACTAAATTTTTATGCAGAATTAGGAATTATAAAAACTCGGTGTTTCAGACACTGCAGTTGATTGGATGTTTTGAGTTTGATGTCTGCTGGAATTCATTTGAAATCCAGATAAATTTAAATAAAATGTTTGTACATCATGAATAATAAAATAAAATGTATAATTCAACTTGAAGCATGATTTAAGATATCAATAGTTTCCTTATATAGTCGTGGATGCTGATTTGTAGAAAGTTCATCAGGCCTTCAACTCTCAGAAATCACCATTACACTTCTTATCGCTAAATGAAAAACAATGATAAATGAAGAGAGACAAATAACTGGTTTGCTATATCACTATCATATCATCAGTTGGACATCCATTTTTCCAATGCTTCAATGGATCAGAAGAAATTCACTAAAGCAGTTTATCTATGGCTGGATGCCCTTCCTGTTTCAAGGCAAGGGAAGATTTCCCCTTGGCTGGGCATGTTTTCATTAAGGATACAAAGGAATGATACAGCTCGTATGACTGCAACATATGCTTACAACTTGCTTGCAATGTCACAACAAACGCACACATAGACATGACTGTTTTCTTTCAGTTTCCTTCAGCCAAATTCACTCATAAGGATTTGGTCAGCTGTGGGCTACAATAGAAGACACTGCAAAGGCACCATGCATAAGATCTGAACCAGAGAACACAAGGCTGGAAGCAAACTTCCTAACTAAATGGCCATGAAGGTATTTATGCCCCAGTATGATAAAGATTTATGCTTATAGGCAGTTTTAGTGAAGAACACAAATATTTTTATATAAATATATAAACACCTATGCAACAGAATATAAAAATTATCCAAAATATAAAATATCTCTTTTTTTAAAAAGTAAAGCATTTTATATAAAGCGAAAATAAAAAGAAAATAAGAAAAATGTTTTTCAATTAAAATGAAAAATCTAAATCTTTCAACATACCTTCTACAAACTGAAGAATTCATTAAGATTAAATGTTTCTAATTAATTTTAATTACCTTCAAAAATTAGATTCCTAATTAGAACCAATTAGCGATGAATATGCAATAATATGTGACTTTGATTTAACAAGTTAAATATTTGACATTTTCAAACAAGAGATGAAAAAGAACTGTTGCTTTTTTGCATATTTTAATCGTATTTGCTGTTGATGTTTAGCCCTAAGTCAATCCTGATTGAGCAGACCTTTGATCAGAGGTGATCAGGTCATGAATGCTAATTTATTTCTTCTTAGATTTGTGTTTCAGATATTCTGTATCTAATCAATAAAACATTCTTCCATATGTCCTTCCTTTTTTACAATAATAGTGTTTGATCTGGAGAAGATTTAGCATCTAGTTTTAACAGAATATCTGGGAAGGATAGCATAGCCTTTGTTTTATTCAGGGCAAAAATGGTGAAAATATTCTCAGACTACAGAATGACTTGACAGTTTTGTTACCATATTTCTCTTGAAAATCTCTTTGAAATTAATGAGGAATTTACTAAAGTAATTATAATTATTAACCAAAACTATGATGGCAATTTGGCAGAATTGTTAGCATGTTGGGCAAAATGCTTCACAACATTTCATTTGACTTTACATTCAAATTCTGGTGAGGTCAGCTTAGCCTTTAATGTTTTGGGGGTCAGTAACATAAGTACCAGGCATGAATTGGGGGTTGATTTAATCGACTTAGCTCCTCCCTCGAAACTGTTGGTCTCACACCAAAACTTGAAACCATTATTTACCAAATATTTTAGATATTTTGATGGAAGAATTAAATTTAGACTGCTTTAAGACATGTAATATGTCTCAAATAAGTGGGATGGTCTCAAGTGAATTGGTATTTATAGTGTGGTTAAGAAGCATGCTTGTCAACCATGTGGATTCAGGTTCAGTCCTATTAAACATCACCTTGGACAAGTGTTTTCTAAAATTAGGCTGACCAATGCTTTTTCAGTCAATTTGGCAAACAGAAACTGTGTGGAAGCTGGTCGTGTACATTTGTGCATTGGTGGATGTTATTGTGTCCCTCACCACTGCTTGTCATCCAGCACTGGTTTGTTTATGTCTCTCAAACTTAGAGGTTCAGCAAAAGAGACAGACAGAATAAGTATCAGACTTTAAAAACTAAATAACGGAGTCATTTTGTTTGACTAAACCACTTATCACTTCCCTTTGTGACCTTACAAGGCACTCATCAAAACACAAATGCCCTACTCTTCTCCAACTATGTTCTTTTCTACTCTAGGCATAAGGCCCGAAATTTTGGAAGAGGGGTGCCAGTCAATTAGATCGAACACAACTGGTACTTAATTTATCGACCCCAAAATTATGGACACATTGTTTCCAGCTGGCTGTACAACACGATCTGTGTCCTTATATTTTTGAACAAGGGAATCTAGCACCCCCACTCAGCTCAAAACAATATCTGTGTATTGCGATTTCTGGGTTATTTCATTTCATCAGCACAGAATAGCTGTTCAGCCAGATGTGCTGCTGCCAAATTCCTGGAAATCGTGATACACAGATATTGTTTTGAGCTGAGTGGAGGTGCTAGATTCCCTTGTTTGAAAATAAGAGGACACAGATCGTGTCGTATAGCCAGCTGGAGACGATGTCTCCTGGGGCCTAAAAGTAACTATACATAAAATATATTTTGCCAGTAACATTCGTCCTAAACCAGGACTGCCATGTTATGTTGGCAAACAATCTTTACTCCAAAGTACTGTTGCTGAATATTTCTCATTGTGAGATTTAAAAATTGTAATTTTCTAATACATAAGTTTATTTTCAAGAGAAGACACAATGGATATTTATGTGAAATAGCATCATACATACCAAATGTATGCATCACATTTACGTAGAACATCTGAAGTGTGAAATACATGAGTATTTCATAACCTCATACAGCAACTCATAGTGTATCCTGCTGAAAATACTAAATAAATATTAGATACTAATAGATGAGCAAGAATTATTTGAGGCATGCCATAAGAAATATTTTGCTTCACTGGAATTGCATTTAAACAACCAAATATTCTTCCTTCAGGTGAACATCTCACGGCATCAAACACCGCTAGGAACCTCGCTATGACTGTCGATCATAACTTAAGTTGGAATGTCCACATAAACAAGAAAGTTGACATAACCCGCAAGGCTTGCTCCAGGATGCTCGGGACCTTCCAATCTAGAGATGCTTCAACCATTATCCTTCTTTTTTCTACCTTCGCCTTCCCTTATCTTGAATAATGTTGTCCGCTATGGTCTCCTTACACGAGCCAGAATATTAAAAAGCTTGAAGCACCCCAGAGATAAATTACAAAAAGAATTGATGGTATGTCTGTTCTTAATTACTGGGATCAACTCATGAATCTCAAACTGTATACTCTCCAGTGCCGCCGAGAGTGCTATATTATTTGTATGATGTGGAAATTGTTCCGTCAGTATTGCCCAAATGATATTGGTATCACTTTTAAAATCCAGACAAGGCTTGGTCCCCGTGCCGTGACTCCTCTACAGAAATCGTGCTCTTAGCACATCACAAGACTAAGACAGAACCACTTCTTCTCAACTGGACCTGCTCTTTTTAACATCATTCCAAAACATATAAAAGAGGAAAAAATATTTCATAACCTTCAGAAAGTTCCTGGATGAATATCTCCAACAAACTCCAGATAAACCACCTACACCCGGATATACTGTTGCAAACAACAACTCTTTAATCGAATGAGCAATGGTGCCTAAATGTAACTATACATAAAATACATTACTAAATGTCTTTTCCAGGTAGCACTATTAAGTTAGCTATGGCCGTGGCTAATGTGGCCAAAATATATCTAAGTATGTGTATATATATATATATATATATATCAAAAATTAAATGCAGTATAATTACAATCACTCTTATTAGTTGATTAAATATATATACATATATATATATATATATATATATATATATATATATATATATACGTAATAAGTACTGTTCAAGTGTGGACCAATGCCAGTTCCAGGCAAAGATCCCCGTGTCAGTGGCACATAAAAAGCAGCATCCAAATGTAGTCGATGCCAGTGCTGCCTGACTGACTCCCATACCAGTGGCATGTAAAAAGCATCCACTACACTCTTGGAGTGGTTGGCATTATAAAGGTCATCTAGCTGTAGAAACCTTGCCAGATCGGATTGGACCCTGGCACAGCCTACTGGCTTGCCAGTTCCCAGTCAAACCGTCTAAATCATGCCAGCATGGAAAACAGGCATTAAACGATGAGGATGATGATGATGATATATATATATTGATAAAGAAATATGGAGAAGAAAGGTAAAGCAATGTTTAAGTAAAGGAAACATTTAATTGAATGAAATCATTACTATTCCTCTCTTATCTTTTAGTTGTTTCAGTCACTGGAATACGACCATACTGGGGCACTGCTTTAAAGCATTTAGTTGAAGAAACAAAACCTAGAACTTTACCTAAAGCTATATTCCATCATTCTCTTTTTCCAAACTTCTAAGTTACAGTGACATAAACAAACCAACACTGGTTAGCAAGAAGCAGTGATGGGGGACGAATAAGCCCACAGAGACACACTCACACACACATGACAGGCTTACTTCAGTTTCCATTCACCAAATTCACTCACAAAGTTTCAGTAACCTGAGGATAGCATAAAAGATACTTTGCCCAAGGTGCTATGCAGCAGACCAGAACCTGGAACCACGTGATTGCGAATCAAGCTTCTTCCCACCCAGCCACACCTGCCTGCTTGTTTTATTTCTCCATACATCATTATATAAAGGAAAATTTGACGATTTAACAATGTGTGCATAAGCTACACCTATAGCATGTTCATTTTGTAGCAAATTAGCTTTGATCAGAAAACGTCTTTGTGTGTGAAGGATCCTCAGTTCCACAGAGAGAGCAACATACAATGGCCTGTTTGTGAACATCAAAGGAAAGAGATAAACACAACATTTTGGTAAGCTTTGCCCTAGAATTTTCCATTTATTGATATGGTAAAAGAAGGCCTGACAGGGAATTGATGCCATCTTAAAGGGAAGGTAAAATGTTATGGAATGGTTGAAGGATGATACAGGGCAGCAGCAAAGTATATCCTGCATCAAAATCAGGAATTTTATTTGGTTTTATGAAAGGGATGGTAACAGATTGCTTGAAAACGGTTGTAAAGAAATTAATCATGCAACTATCTTTCTGAAATGGTGGAAGAGAAGGAACTAAGGTGGACAGATGGCACTTGGGGATGTGGGCCATTTGTCTCTGTGAGAGAAAGAAAGAGGGGAGAATGAACAGAAGGAAAGAATGAAAGAGCAAATGAAAAGAGAGAAGAAAGTGCTGAAGAATGAGAACTGGCAAAAGAAAGAGAGAGAGTGAAATTGAAAACTCAGGGACAATGAAATAGGAAGATATAAAAACGACTGAAGGAAAAGTGAGGAAGAAAGAGAAAGAAAAATACAGAGAAAAAGAGAGAGAGAGATAAACAAATAGGAAGAAGAAAAAACAATTTGAAAGAAAGAGAGAAAGAGTAAGGAAAAGAAAATAGACAGATACAGATATACAGGTAGATAGATAGATAGATAGATAGATAGATAGATAGATAGATAGATAGATAGATAGATAGATAGATAGATAGATAGATAGATAGATAGATAGATAGATAGATAGATAGATAGATAGATAGATAGATAGATAGATAGATAGATAGATAGACAGACAACTAGATAGACTGACAAACAGACAATCAGTCAGATAGATCACTAGCTTGCAAGACAGACACCCATTTCTTATTTTTAAAGTAATTTATTATGGAAATTAAGCTAAGAAGAAAAATATTTCTTTGTAAGTTTTCAGAAAAGACACTTATGAATATTGATTCAGATTTGTGTTTACACTTTCTAATAAGTTATTTCTTTTAAAATTAGAAATTTCTTATCTTCGACAATGGCAGCATAATAACTTAACTAAACGTTTTTAACAATGGTGCTGACAAATGGAAACAGTTTGGTAAGAGACTAGCAGAGACACAGAAAATACTGTTGCTATATTCACGTGTATATAAGTGTGAATATATATGCCTGTGAGTGTAAATGTGTATGTATGTATGCATATACACACACACACACACACAAACACAAACACACACAAGAGAGAAGAAAGGTGACAAAGAGCAAAGGCAGAAGTTGTGAACTGAACTGGAAGTTGTGACAGGGTGACAGACTTCATAATTTTTATTTTATGAAGAATATAAATAAACTGTTCCAAGTTGTTGCTAAAAGCTCTTGTCTTTTACAAATATAAAACAATCATACAGATGTGCAATATATGGATGTGTACATATGCATACAAACACACACACACAAACGTGTGTGTGTGTTTTATCCATCATCATTGTCACCATTCTCATTTTAATATACACTTTCTATGAATGAATACCATTCCTATTGCCAACTCGCATCTGAAGTAAGAGTAACATTTTTCCATGCCTGCAGATGTTGCAACGAAAGACTGGAGGCAACTGAAATAGTTTGAATAATGGGTGACACATTTACATCTAGTGGGTGATGGCAAGAAAGAGAAACAAAGTCACCCATGCACACATATACATTTATATATATATATATATAATTTCAATATGGAGCAAATATTTCACAAAAAGATAATTTGCAAAGATACCATTGACTTTGTTATTATCTAGTGTAACAATTTTAAAATTTGGCTTCAGGTGGTTGATTTCTGTAGTTATTATCAGTGTACTTTGGCGATTTAAATAAGAGTACTGACTGTTATTTTTAGCAGGTAGACATAATTAGTATGCCCTTTGATTAATTTTAATCCTTCAGTTATATACACACAGTAGTACTTCAGTTTTCGAACAACTCTGATCACAAATAAATTGTGCTTTATCTCCTGTCTTTCTCATATTCATTTAATACAGTAGCACTTCAGTTTACGAACACCTCTGATCATGCAAAAATTAGATATACATATATTTATTACAATTATATATACATATATATCACAATCAAAATCAAATTCGCTGAAATGGCCAATGACAGCTCAGCCTGACTGGCATCTGTGCCAGGGGAAGGTTAAAAGCACCATCCGAGCATGATCGTTGCCAGGGCTGCTGAGTGGCTTCCATGCTGGTGGTACATAAAAAGCACCATTCGAGTCTGAATGTTACCAGCGTCACCTTACTGGTACTTGTGCCGGTGACATGTGAAAAGTAACATTCAAGCGAGGTTGTTGCCAGTGCTACTGGACTGGCTCCTGTGCAGGTGGCACATAAAAAAACACCATTTCTGCATAGCATTTGGCAGTACCGCCTGACTGGCACTCGTGCCAGTGGCACGTAAAAGCACCCACTACACTCTCGGAGTGGTTGGTGTTAGGAAGGGCATCCAGCTGTAGAAACTCTGGCAGATCAGATTGGGGCCTGGTGCAGCCATCTGGCTTGCCAGTCCTCAGTCAAACCATCCAACCCATGCCAGCATGGAAAGCAGACGTGAAATGATGATGACGATATATATATCTAGATAAAGCCCGATATATTTTTGATCAGAGTTGTTCAAAAACTGAGGTACATCTGTATGTATATATATATATAGGCGCAGGAGTGGCTGTGTGGTAAGTAGCTTGCTAACCAACCACATGGTTCCGGGTTCAGTCCCACTGTGTGGCACCTTGGGTAAGTGTCTTCTACTATAGCCTCGGGCCGACCAAAGCCTTGTGAGTGGATTTGGTAGACGGAAACTGAAAGAAGCTCGTCGTATATATGTATATATATATATATATATATATATATATATATGTGTGTATGCGTGTATGTTTGTGTGTCTATGTTTGTCCCCCTAGCATTGCTTGACAACCGATGCTGGTGTGTTTATGTCCCTGTCACTTAGCGCTTCGGCAAAAGAGACCGATAGAATAAGTACTGGGCTTACAAAGAATAAGTCCCGGGGTCGAGTTGCTCGACTAAAGGCGGTGCTCCAGCATGGCCGCAGTCAACTAACTGAAACAAGTAAAAGAGTAAAGAATAAAGAGTATATATATATATATAAATGTATATATCTATCTATCTGTATGTATATACATGTTTGTTTTTGTTTGTTTTTGTTTTTTCCAGTTTCAGCTCTTGAGCTGTGGACATGCTGGGGCACCGCCATTGTGGTGAAAGAGTACAGCAGGGATCACCACCCCCTGCCGGAGCCTCGTAGAGCTTTTTTTAGGTGTTTTCGCTCAATAAACACACACAACGCCCGGTCTGAGAATCGAAACCGCGATCCTGCGACCGCGAGTCCGCTGCCCTAACCACTGGGCCATTGCGCCTCTACGTGTATATATGTGTATAAATATATACACACGCACACATAAACACACAAATACATACATACATATACACACATGTACACATATACACACATATATATACATACACACATACATGTGTGAGTGCATTTGTGTGTATGTATGTATATATGTTGGTATGTATAAATGGCTTCTTTCAATTTCTATCAACCAAATCCACTCACACAGCACTGGATTGTGCAAGGTGCTGAGCAGTGGGACTGAACCTGAAACCACAAGGTTGAAAAGCAAGCTTCTTAACCCCCACAGCTATTTGTCCTTCTGTGTTGCTTTTGTTGTTATGGTGCTTGTTAAAGTGTGCACACATATGTGTGAGTGCGTGTGTGTGTGTATGTGTGTGTGCATGTATGTATATATGCGTGTGTGTGTGCATAAACATAAGGACAAAATAATTGATGTGATGTTTGGCAGTTTTGTTTAGTCTGACAGTTTCGTCTTCTTCATATTTCACTAAAAGAGTAAATGGGAATTCATTAAGTTATTCTGAAAGTGTTTTGGTTACAATCCAAATAAAGATTTTCGTCCTCCACAGGGTGATGTCAGTTTAGAGGTCATCAATTGTTATATAACAAATTATATAACAACACACATTGCTTCGCCAATAATCAGACATTGAACAATGGCAATTTATTGTGATTTGTAGGGGAAGACGACAGTATTGATAGAGTCATCAAAGGGTTTGGGGGTCGTAGAATTTAGTTTGCAGACTTAGAACTTGGTCAAAGAAATTCTCAGACATTAAAAACAAAAGACACAAAAGGGCAAAAAGATAAAGTAAATACAACTTAGAAATTACTAATCAAACATTAGTAATTAAATGACTTAATGGATTTTAAAATAGAAATGCTAGTCTTGAAAACATATTCAATAATGAGAATATTAAAGATGTTTTAATTAGAATATAATTTTTTTTTTTTTTACAATTGTCCATTAGTGGAAATACAAACAAGAAACAACTGTGTTTTCTGCTAGCATATTTCCATTTCACTGAAATTTGGTTGCATAAGAGTACCCCACGATGTATTAAATGTATAGAAAATAATGATTAGTCGTGGAAACTGATTCCATGATGTAAATTTATAATTGACTAGGTTTTAAGCACACGGTACAATACATTCACACATATTAATTGAGGTTTTAATTACAGAATATTAATAATGTGAAAATCAATATAATAATGCATGTGTCTTTCGAAAGTAGGAAACTTGTTAGTTTATGTTTGTGTTGTGTTTATAATGGGTGTACGTGTACATATGAACATACCTATCTATCTATCTATCTATCTATCTATCTATCTATCTATCTATCTATCTATCTATCTATCGATCTATCTATCTATCTATCTATCTATCTATTTATCTATCTATCTATTTATCTATCTATCTATCTATATATATAGATAGACATGTAGATAGATAGATAGATAGATAGATAGATATAAATGTAGGTTCCATGGATCGAGGTGTTGGACAAAAGTTAGCGTCAAGCAATCCGTAGTAAATATAGAAAAATAACTTTCAGGGACAGTAGTGGTTTATTGAGATGGAAGGTTGTGGATTATTTTGTATTGAAGTACAATAAGCTGGAAAGAGTTCCTTCTATATTTCACTGTAGGTGACCAGGGTTGCTGGGTGTGTGAATAAGAATACAAAAGTTACAGAATGGAATAGGTAAGATCTGGGCTACATATGTTTCATAGTGAGTGGAATCTCAGAAATGGTAAACATCCAAGCGAGATGTATACCGCCAGCTACTTTTCAGGCCAATGTAAATTAAAGGTTACATTGTAACAAGGAGCTTCATGCTGGCACATCAAAGATTCAAACATATGTAGCCCGCATCATACCAACTCCATTCTGTAACTCTTGTATATATATATATATATATATATATATATAAATATGTACAAATTTGACATGGGTGATTCTTTCTTGTCTTGAGATTCACTGTCAAACAGCTGGGTGGAATTGCGCGAAAAATTACACAGATGTGTAGAATGATCTGGTGTTGATGCTGGGCTTTGTACATGGTTACCGAGATAATCTTCTATAATAATACTCTTGTGTTAATGAATGAGAAAGGATGATATCATACTTGGTAGTGGGATGATGAAAATTGTACGCTAAAAAAATAAATCAAGCAGCATTTCAAATCTGTGTGAATATGTGTGTGAATGTGAATGTGTGTGTGTGTGTGTTTGTGTGTGTGTGTGCATGTGCACATGCAAAGGAAGTGGGATGGTTCATCTTTGTTTGCTTAGTATTTGGGTTTTTTGTTTTGATTTGGTTGAATCTTTGTTGGTTTAGTTTTTTTGGTGGTCAGTTATTTTTAGCACTTTGACAGAAAAAAGTCATTCTAAAATTGATCTTTAATGTAAGCGTGCCCAAACAAGTCAAATGCTTACACAGAGCAAGTTTTAAAGCCCCATCTTTCAAACCGACCGGATGAAACTGGGCTTAGCTGCTAGCTACATATACATATGTGTGTGTGTGTGTGTGTGTGTGAATCAAAGTTTGTCTGACTGATTCTGATCTCATAGTGCAACTAAGTGGAGTTCTAACACAGAAACAACTTTACACACTCAGTTGCAAAATAACTGCGAACATAATAAAAAAATAATAATAATAATAATAATAATAATAATGTGTCCCTACGAGACCTCTGACAACAGGTTGCTGTCCCCTCTCACAGAATCAACCAAAGCAAGACTGAGATCTCTGAGAAGTGAAAGAATAATAATAGTTTAATAGTTTGGCACAAGGCCAGCAATTACATCAACCCCAGTGTCCAACTGGTATTTATGTTACTGACCCCTAAATGATGAAATGCAAAGTCATCTTGCATATGAAGTTATCCTGTCCATCTGCACTGAATTCTCAGCAGCAGGCAATACTGGAAATATCACATTTTCCTAAGATTTTGGCATTTGGTATCTGTTTTTGCCATTTTATGTTGCAGACTGTGCATGAACAGCACACCTGAAAGGTTCCAAGTCTCTGTATATGTCTGTAGAAGGGAGTCTCTACTTCAGTTCCAAACAAAAGTGTGCTCAAAATACAAGAATTGTACACACTTATTTTAGTTTCCAAACTGGTTCAATGCTCATCATATAAACAACGAGAAAGTTTTCCAAAAGCATTTGCAGCTTCAGATATTCTAACATTGATTCCACCATCAAAAGTTCTTTTTGAGGCTCAGGTCATTCATGCAAGTCATTCATGCAAGTCATTGAGGCTCAGGTCATTCATGCAAGTTCAGTAAACTTTAACCTGAACTTCCAAGATATATAAATGTCCTGAACCATTTGAATCTTGTGTATGTTCTGTACGAAGCTTTGGTTCAAATAAAACTTCAGTCTTTTTGTTGCTGATAGTAAGTTGAAATGCATGAGCTGCCACAGCAAACCTGTTGACCGTTTCCTGAATTCCCTCAAATGTATGAAAGATCAAAGTACAATCATTAGCAAACAGAATCACACCTGATCTCTTCCTTGGTCTTTTTCTTTGATCTCATGCTTTGCCCATTTAGGTTTAGTAGAGTTTTGTCAGTGTGGAACTTAAATTTTACACCTTCATGGAAATTCCTAAAAGCATGTTGGAGTAGCATCACAAAGAATATAGCAAAAAATACAGTAGCTAAAACACGGCCATGTTTAGTGCTAGTGGCAACAGAAAATGTCTCTTTACGTTCATCATCATTATCATTTTCAGTTAGATATCATTGTTGTCATCATTCCATCATGCGAAGAAACTATTACATTTCATCAGGAGGACCAACTTTTGACAAAACTTTTCAGAGCACCCCACAGTTCACTGTATCAAAGGCCTTGGTCAAATCAACAGAGAACACGTACAATCCAGTGTTTTGCTCTGCTCGCATGGCTTTTCTGACACTAACCTAAGGGCCAAAAAAATCGACTGAGTCTTTTCCAGCCCAAAATCCACATTGGGAATCAGAACATGTGTTGCTTACTGTATGCTTATCAAAGGGATTAAGAACCATCCCTGCAAGAATATTTTTGGCTATGCACAACAAACTTATTCCCTTGTGATTATCACATAAACACTTCTCTTTGTTTTTGTAAATGATGATGATGATGATGATAAATAATTAGATTCATATGAATATTGCATGTTTGAATGGTGGTCAAGCAATCGTTGGTGCCTGTCTCTCTCTCTCTCTTGTCACTCTCTCTCTCTGCCTCTCTCTCTCACTCTGCCTCTCTCTCTCTCTCTCCAGGATAATCAAGTTCAGTCAGTTCAAGAATTTGAATAAAAAGATAATTATAATGTCGTGCATTGGTTGACAGTGAGAAGTGATGGACAAAAGAAGCAACACTGCGAACACACAATTGATTCCAATCCAAAGTATACCAAAATATAATGAGTGGTTATAAAAAACAACGAAAACAACAAGAACAACAACAGACCATAACAAGTTTAATGAAGATGGTGATTATCTCAAATAAGCCACCACCTGCAGGGAAAGAGATCAACAAGTATATATGCATATCCTAAATGACATATACCTTTTCCTTTGTAAGAGACTAATGATTGCTGGTGGGCTTTTGTTTTCTTTCTCTTTATGTGTCTGTCAAAAATTTTTTTTTTCATTTATTAAGAATTGTTTATGGATGTCATTCAGTGCATCTGTATACACTTGATTTCTCTCCAATCTGACCCTGCAGAGCTATTGACATTATTTCCCTTAGCTGAAATGTGTTTACAAAATTAAACTACACACAAACACACACCAAAACATCTAAACACACACAAACACACATGCAAACACACACACATATATATGTACATATATGTGTGTATATGTATGCCTTGTGTCTATATTTGTCCCCTACCCCTGCTGAATGACAACTGGCGCTGGTGTGCTTACATCTCCATGACTTAGCAGTTTGGCAAAAATGATTGACAGAATAAGTATCAGGCTTCAAAAACAACAGGGACTAGGGTATTCCAGGTGGTGCCCCAGCATGGCCACAGTCTAATGTCCATTTTCCTTCCTTATATGCACACATATATACATACATGCATATACATTTATATATATGTGTGTGTGTGTGTGTGTGTGTGTGTGTGTGTGTGTGTGTGGTGTGTATGTATATATGTATATATTTATGCATGTCGATGATGATGATGATGTATGTATGTATATATATTATATATATATATATATATATATATATATTATATATATATATATACATACATATATTGGTCCATCCTATAAATAATGGAAGTGACAAAGGAACATATTTGGTATATTTTGCTTTGTGAGTTCAATAAAGGCAACAGCACAGTGGAATGTGTGAGGAATATCAATGCAGTATATGAGGATTAGAGAATAAGCATAAGCCAGTATCAATGGTGGTTCCAGAAATTCTGAGCTGGAAACTACAGCCTAGAAGGTGAGATTCAACATGGAAGATCTATAGAGCTCGACAACGACGTCCTGCAAACCCTGGTAACACGAAATCCCATCGTGTCTGTTGAGGAACTAGCAGAGAAGCTTAGATTTGGTCATTCAACCTCTCATTCAAGTCAGCACTAGAAGAAAACAACCGTCTTTCAACCAGGGTAATTCTCAGCCACATACAGTGAGGATGACATTCCAAAGGCTGGAACAGTTTGAATAGGAAATGATGCCCCACCTACCATATTCGCCAGACATTGCCCCATTTCATAATCATTTATTCTGCAGTCTTCAAAATCATTTAGATGGAAAATATATGAGAACAGTAATGGAGGAGTATTTTTCATCAGAGACAAGTGAATTTTGGAAGTCCACTGGATAGATGGAAGAACATTGTAGAAAATGAAGGAGAGTATATTTTGGGTTAATAAACAACTTTGTTTCTCTTAATTTTGAAAAATAAAATCACATTATTTATTAAGTGACCAATATATATTATATATATTATATATATATATTATATATAATATATATATATATATAATACATAATATATAGATAAATAAATATATATATATATATATATATATATATATATATATATATATAAAATCATAAATATATAGATAAATAATATATATATATATATATATATATATATATATATATATATATATATATATATATAGGGATGGTATTATTAAAATACCATTACAAGTGGTAAGCGAATTATCAGCCGTACAGGCAAATTAATAAAATATATACATACAATTAGATATGTACATATATACAGAAGGGTACTACATGAGAATGTTAGTAGTAATTTAGCTGGCAGACTTTGGCTGATGAAACATCACGCGCCTATTTGGCACTGAATTTCGAAACTGGTACCAGGTTGACCAGCATTTACTTGTTCTGACCCATTTGAGGTAAGACATTATTATTGTTCACTGATTTTTTTCCTGTCTTGTCAGTAATAGATTTGTGACTATTCGGTGGTACAGAAGTAATTTTTGACTTCTTTCATTAGCGATATAGGTATTCATGTAGTACCCTTGTGTATATATGTACATATCTAAAATTGTATGATTGATTGATTGATTGATTGATTCTAGTTTCAGCTCATGAGCTGTGGCCATGCTGGGGCACCGCCATTTGGTGTTGCTACATGGTTTTACTTCACGAAAGCTTTTTAGCAACTGCCATTTGGTGCATGAGAAAGTTCGATGCAGCTGCCCTCATCTGCACCTCCTGCCATGAAGTTGGTTCATCTGGGATACCTGACAGGAAGAGATCCAGTTTCATTTTAAAGACATCTGCATCCACCCCATGCAGGTCTCTTAGGTTCTTCGGGAGGATATTGAAGTGCTGTGGGCCTCGGAAGCCCAGGCTATCACAGTATCTTGTCCTACATCTTGATGGTAAATTTGGAGTCCTAGGCACCCAGTGGCGCCCAGTTCTGGCATTTGTGTAACTCTTGATGCCAAAGTTTGGGACAAGTCCCTCCAGGATCTTCCAGATGTATATTATGGCATATCTTTCCTGCCTACGCTCCAAGGAATATAGTTTTAATCTCTTGAGTCTTTCCCAGTAGCTTATATTCTGCATAGAGGCTATCTTCTTCATGTAGCTACGTTGGATCGCCTCAAGTTCTGTGATCAACTTGACACTGGATGGTGACCATAACTGAGAGCAATAGTCAAAGTGGCTTAGGACAAGTGTCCTCCAGAGGACCATCATGGTTTCTTGTTCTCTTGTTCTAAAGGTTCTGAGAATCCATCCGGCCAGTCGTCTACATTTCATTGCCAATTTAGCAACATGTACACGGAAGGTTGCGTCATCACTCATGTAAATACCCAGGTCACGCACTGATTGTGCCTCTGGGATTGCAATTCCTCCGGGTCCAGTGTATTTATTGGGTATTGCATTTAGTTTTGCATGCTGATAGTATAAAGCTTGAAACTTTTCAGCATTGAACTGCATGCTATTCTTTTCAGCCCACTTGTATATTTTGTCCAGCTCACATTGCAGGCGTTTAGTGTCCTCAGGGTTCTGTATTGCCTGTGAAACTTTTGTATCATCTGCATAACTTGTGATCGTGGCTCTCTGCATGGCTGAGGGCATGTCTGAGAGGGCCATTATGAACAGTAGGGGTCCCAAAACAGTGCCCTGCGGAACACCGCTCACTATTGCGTGTTAATGGAGTGGCCCCATTGGCTACTACACCTGACTTCTATCTTTCAGAAAGTCATGAAGCCATTCTCCCAGTTTTCCAACTATGTTGAGATCATGCAGTTTGTGACATATCATTCCATGATCGACTTTATCAAAGGCCTTTGCAAAGTCGAGATATATCACTTCCACATTTGAGTGGTTGAGCAGTCGTTTCAGCACCCAGTCATAGTGTTGTAGGAGCTGAGTTAAGCAGCTTCTCCCTGGTCGGAAACCATGTTGGATGTCGGGCAGCAAGTCATTTTCTTCAAGGAAGGTGATCAGTTTCCTTCTGACTACTCGTTCCATGACCTTGCTGATGTGAGGTCAGAGAGATAGGTTTGTAGTTCTTGGCCTCCGCTCTGCTACCTCCTTTATGAATAGGGCATATTTTACCTTCTTTCAGTTTTCTTGGAAGTTTGCCAGCTGCAAGGAAGCTCTGAAAGAGGAACTGCAGTGGTCTTGCTAGGACTCTCTTACATACTTTTAGGAGGATTGCCGGGAATCTATCGGGGCCAGTAGCTGAGTCTGTTTTCATTTCATCTATAGCCTTTATTACATCGTCTTCCTTTATATCGATGTAATTTATCGTCGCCGCCTCTGATTTTATATCTGCAGTGGTAAAGAAGTCAGTTCGATTGCTGACTTGAAAATGCCCTAGGGGTGGAGTGAAAATACTTTTGAATTGCTCATTTAGTATTTCACTTATCCTCTTTGGATTTCCTGTGAGTGTGCCATCGTTTTCAAGGAGTGGCCCTATCCTACGGTGCACCATAGCTGTTTCTTTGGCATACCTGTAGAAAGCTCTGGGGTTAGATTTTATGTTGTCTATAGCCCAGGCTTCTTTGTATATATATATTTGTATGTATATATTTTATATATATATATATATGTATGTATGTATAAAAATACACACATAGGCACATACATGTACTTGCCCCTGTGTATGTGTGTGAGAGAGAGAGAGGGAAAGAAAAAGTGAGAGAAAGGAAAAGAGAGAGAGAGGGGGGGAGAGAGAGAAGAAGAAAGAGTATGTGGTGGGGTAAAATGGGGAGAAAGAGAAGAAGATGGAGAGGGAGGAAGACAAAGGGAGAGAGAGGGGCAAAGGAGAGACAAAGAAGAAAAAGAAAGAAGAGAAGGATGATCAATGTAGGAACATTCTGAAAATGGTAAAACTATTAAAATGTTAGGAAGTCATCCATAGATTGAGAAGAAAAGGTGTGGTGAAAAGGTGCAATGAAGTGATGGAATCATTTAGAACAGAAAACGTATCAAAGGACATGGATTGATTTGTAAACATCAAAATGACAAGGAACTTCGTTTGACATTGAAATAATATATTAAGGGACATTAGATCCCCATGTCACTTGATTTGGGGATAAAAGGGAGTAAGATCTGACAACATGTGTTCGTTTTGAGCGAGGGATCTTTGTGGTGTCATTGAGTGCCAAGTGGAAAGTACTGGAATCTGGGTACTTGAATCAAAAAAGCAACAGAAACAAAGCAACCACACACACACACACAAACGTATGCATATTGCAAGCATTCTATTATATTAAAGTATTTCCTATACATACATACACACATACATACATATCTATATATATATATATATATACGAGAAAGAAGCAACAAGAATGGATAGGTTTTTAGTACGATCGTTTCATGAAACGATCGTACTAAAACCTATCCATTCTTGTTGCTTCTTTCTCGCTATAATCACCCCACATTACTGTATTGTTAAATCAGTATAGTTTTTTTGGTGCATCTAAGTTAGGTACCATATTCAAGTAAATTCTTTTAAATTAACTTGAATCTTTATTGCTCTTTGAATATATATATATATATATATGTATATATACATATATATATTCACATACACACACACACACACTCACATACCGATACTATTAAGCATCGATACAAACATAATGCTTGATATCTGTTCAATAACGATACAAAACACTGTGAAGAATTTGACATTTCCATGGCAGAATGGAAGAATTTTAAGCTAATAAAAGGACAAGGAATCAGAGAAGACCACTAGGTTATTCTGCTAAGGTATTGTGCCTTAGTAATCCTTCCCCAAAACTGACATCAAAGAATAATTGAAATTTGAAGAATTCTAGAAATTGAGGACAAACCATAAAGATTAAAATAGCATGAATATTGAAATATGAACACACACACACACATATACAAAAGCATATAAACAAACATCTTCAGATCCATGCAT
>NC_043015.1:24589411-24604411 GCF_006345805.1 Octopus sinensis
AAGACTGTAATTCTAAGTAGAGTGTTGAGGAATTACAAGCCATATTCTGCCTCAAGAGAAAAAAAAATCTCTTGCCATTCCTCATACACAACATTTTCAATTAGAGCTTTGAGCTCTGGTCTAAGATTTCTTAAAATATAAACCATTATCGTCAAACTGAATGCTACACTGTCTAAGTACAGTTCTTTGTAGTATATACATGTAGGAGAAACTTCAGGAATTTCTCTACAGAACACACACACACACACACACACATGCACACACACACACACACACACATGCACACACACACACACACACACACATGCACACACACACACACACACACATGCACACACACACACACATGCACACACACACACACACGCGTGCACACATGCACACACACACACATATAGGTGCAGGCATGGTTGTGTGGTAAGAAGCTTGCTTACCAACCACATGGTTCTGGGTTCAGTCCCACTACATGGTATCTTGGGCAAGTGTTTACTACTATAGTTTCAGGCCAACCAAAGCCTTGTGAGTGGATTTGATAGATGCAAACTGAAAGAAGTGTGTGTGTGTGTGTGTCCCACTATTACTTGACAACTGATGTTGGTGTGTTCATGTCTCCAAAACTTAGTGTTTCAGCAAAAGAGACTGATAGTATAAGTACTAGGCTTAGAAAGACTAAGTCCTGGGGTCGATTTGTTTGACTAAAGGTGCAACTCTAGCATGGCCACAGTCAAATGACTGAAATAAGTAAAAGAATACTCACACACACATATATTTAATGGGTAGTAGTAATAATACTTTGAGTGAAACATAATTTGGAGACTGAGATGGAATGTTTAGGATGGAACTATTAAGATGGCCAATCAGTCATGAGTATGTTAGGTAAGATCCATTGTGATATTTTTGGTTCTCGTTCCTTGGGGTCTGATTTCAAATTTCCACTGATATCAATTTTTGCTGACCATCCTTCTGGAATGGATTGAGCAAAGAACCAATCTTGAATGATGAACATCTAGAAGTTTTCCAAGCATCTAATTAGGATGCCATGTGGTATTTGTTTCAGATCTTTGTGTTCTGACTTTATATTCTATTCTACCATCTTGGTGTATACTTGGAAGGTAGAATTACTCTGCCACCTGCTTTAAGCACCCATCACCAGCATCCACCAGCACCACCTAACCCTTGGCTTCTTTTAGTGGAAGAGTCTTCTCAGATATAAGCATCCTGTCTGAGTGTTTGGTTCAAGGCTGCATTCCTCCATCATCTCATACCAGTCTTGGAGGCCTTGTAAAAGCTCATTTCTACTGATCTTTCCCTTGACAAAATGACAAAAAAAATCCTCAAAAAACATCAAATGTGTTTTCTAACTGAAGCCAAATAGCAAATTAATTAATTAATTAATTGATTGACTGGGTTTAACACTTTTATTGCCAATATTCTGCTGAAACGCACTTTGTTTCCATTAAAATTATTAAAATAATCATGTCATTACTAAAATGGTGTTTCCAACACAAACTAACACAAAATCTGGTTGAAGTTGTTTTAAATGAAATTGTTTTAAAATAGGGAATTCGTATCCCAGAAGCAGGAGCAGTCTCAGACAGGTTGGTACTAAACTGGTTAGTCTAAAGCAAGTTTAAAAATAATTATTCAGCGTTGACTGCCAGAATATTTAAGTTAAAGTTTGGATCAGAGCATATAGATGCATCAATAATTTTGAGATGGATCTGTAAGAAAAAAACACTTTTTCCCAACCAAATACACTCCTAGTGTTAGCTTTATTTCTTGAGGCCAAATTCTCAAGATACGGGGGAGGGACTGAAAGAGAATATCCTCCTGTGATCTGCTGCATTGTCTCATTGATTCCTCAAAGGTCCTCAATCAGAGCCTGCAGGCCAAGAGAAGAAAGTGTTTATCATTTATTGTAATTGATAATTTTGTGCATTTCTTGTTAAGTATTTCAAAGAAAGGCATGTGTGTGTGTGGGAGGTTGTGTGTATGTGTGTGTGTGTGTGTTTGTGTGTGTGTGTGTGTATGTGTGTTTGTGTGTGCATGTATAAAATAGATATTCTTTTATTCTTTTACTTGTTTCAGTCATTTGATTGTGGCCATGCTGGAGCACCACCTTTAGTTGAACAAATCAACCCAAGAACTTATTATTTCTAAGCCTAGTTCTTCTATCAGTGTATTTTGCCACACCACTAAGTTACGGGGACATAAACGCACCAATATCAGTGGGGGACAGACATAGACATACAAACATATATATAAATATATATATATATATATATATATATATATATGACAGGCTTCTTTCAGATTCCATCTACCAAATCCATTCACAAGGGTTTGGTCTGCCGAAAGCTATAGTAGAAGACACATGCCCAAGGTGCCACACAGTGGGACTGAACCTGGAATCATGTGGTTAGGAAGCAAGCTTGTTACCATAGAGCCATGGCTTCACCTATATATTAGTTCGATTTACATTATGCATGTTAGTTACATTATTTATATTTGACAGATATTTGTCCACATCTTGTTTGTTGTTAATCTTGTTTGTTGTCTATTTAGCCAGAGGGGAAGCAGATAAGAAAAAATTTGCCAATGTTCTGCACTGTGAGGACCAAAGACTTGAGGTATTTCGTGTTGCATGACAGTGTGTGAGAGAGACTCTTGATGTCATAGGAGAGAAATGTATCTGCATGGATGATTGCTCACTTGCATTAAATGAGGCTGCAAAGAGAGAGGTTTGGAGATGTCACTATGGAAAGAGAATGAATGGGAGAAAGAGAGTCTGCCAAATGTCAACCCAACAGAGACACCAGCTATCTGAATTGACAGTAACCTTGGTAGAAAAAGCAATTAAGGGTATGAAGACAGGGAAAGCCCTCAGCCCATCAGGAATCACCACAGAGATGCTCAAAATATCTGGCAGTGTTGGCTATAGCCTAGTTACCCATATAGTTAACCAGGTGGTACATGAAGGAGTCATACCGAGGAGAGTGACTGTGTGCAAGATGAGAGGCTAGATTATGATAGATGGACAGAGATTGCTGTGTTACTACAGAGGAGAGACTTGGCTACCCCAGTAGAACAAGGAAGGAGAGAAAGGGGAGAGAGGTAGAGAGAAAGAGAGAGAGAGACAGTCAAAATGAGAGAGAGAGAGAGAGAGAGAGAGAGAGAGAGAAATAGATGGTGTTCAGAGAGAAATATTTTGGGATCATTAAAATAAGTAGCAATTAAGTACTAGCACTGATAGTATTGACTGACCCCTCCACCCAAAACTAATGGCCCCTGGGCCTAAACTAGAAACTGTTATTTCTGAATATAATGATGATTTCTTAAGATGATGATGATGATGATGATGAAGAAGGAAGTGTAATTTGTGGAAGCATTTGGCTGCAGATTCTAGCAGATCAGTGAAGTTCATGGAAACTTCTTTGTAGTTAAAATCTTCAAATGGTCAGATAAGAAATGCAGTGGTAAATTAAACAGAATGTTATGTTTATTAGGACAGTGGTGTATATAATGAAGAAAGAATAGCTTCCTGGATTTAGAATTCAAAATTGTGAAAAAGGAAAGGTTTAGCTGCCAGTGTTGCACCAAAGTCTTCTTCTTTAAAACATCTATAGATATGGTTTACAGTGATAGTGTTATACACACATACAAACAAACACACATGCTCTCAAGTATATGTAAGTTATTACATAAGTAGATGCATATACAGGGTACGATGGGTAAATTGCCGACATTTTATATTTTTAATTTTGCACATGTGCATTGTTTGTTTTTGATTTTGTCTATTACAGAGTATAGTAGAGTCAACAGGGCACCATCTGTGAGAAAAACAGCACCATGAGGCAATTCACACTGCCAGAAATTTAGAAATGATATGCTGTACTGCTTGGCATTTGGGCTGGAAGATCCAATATGAATATTTCGGAGTGTTTGGGTGTCAATCTAAGGACAGTGCAATCTGAGGACATGTTCCGAGAGTGATAAAAATCAAACATCCAATCAACATCATGGTGTTTGGAGTGTTTACTAGTGATGGCAACATTATGCCAACATTCATCTTCCCACACAGCCTCAGACTCAATATGGAGGCCTATATCAAGTGCCTGGAGGAGATCCTGGGTCAAGAGAGTGGCTGCTGGAAAACTGTATGTCTTGCAACAGGACTCTGCACCATGCCACAGAAGCAGGAGAACCCAGTCGTGGCTGTCAGACAAATTCTGCGACCATATCACCCCTAGCATCTAGCCACCTAACTCCACAGACTGAAACTCCCTTGATTATTATGTGTGGTATGCAGTTGAGTGAGAAATCAACAAAACTCCTTGTAACACCAAAGATGAACTGAAGGCAAAGATTATAGCATTATTCACCAGCTTACACAAGGAGACTATCTAGAAGAGTTGCAGGAAGTTCTGAAGTTGTCTGGAGACCCTGGTTGAAGCCAATGCCGATTTTATTGAATAAATTTACTCTTTGGTATTTCAAGGTATTTTAATGTAATTTTGGTAAATATATGTTAAAATGAGATGTCAGTGTTATTTTCATATTTGTGTAATTTAGATGACAATATATTCACCACATGCTGTATATAAATGCATGCAAACATACATATTTATATACATGTATACACATACCATGCACACACACACACACACACACAAACACACACACACACACACACATATGCATATTACATTAAATATACACATAAAAACATAAACTGACATACATACACACACACACACACACATATGTGCATATACTAAGATACTTAAATGTGTGTGTCTGTCTGTACAGATATGTTTACATATATGCATATATGGGGAAGGGGTGATGGGTGTGCGTGAGCGTGTATAAATTAATTATTCACTCATCTCTTGCAGGATATTAATGCTTTCATATTTTGAAATAGTTATACTATGATAATGTATATACACACATATCTACTTACAAATATACACACGTATACATATACATGTTTGTACATGTGTATGTAAGTATATATATATATACATGTTTCTGTACATATATGTATGTATATTTATCTCTGTCTCTCTCTTTATATATATATATATATAAATTATATCTAAGGCTTCATGCCTACATAAAATATTAATACCTCGTTTGAAGTATTGAAATTTATTTATTGGTAGTACTGCGTACGTCGGAAGTGTGCTGCAATGCTATGCAAAGCCAATATGTCTGTCGATGTATGAATGTGTATTGGGAGACGATGTGGACTGAATGTGGACAGGCAGCTGGAGGAGGAGGAAGAGGAGGGGGTTTGTGATAAAAGTGTGTTTCGCAGTCATGGAGTTTTAGGTTCACACCTGCTGTACGGAATTTTTACATTGGTGTTTGTTTTGTTTAACCGAAGATTTGAGGGCAAGCAATGTCTGTGAGTTATATTTGGCAGCCAGAAATACTTTTGTACTCTACTGCCCTATGCTATATGAGAGTGTGTATGTATAGGTATATATGCATACATATACACACAATTATATATATATATATATATATATATATATAATTATATATATAATATATATATACCTATGCATGTATGTACGTATGTATGCACACAAACACATATATGAATATGTACATACGTATGTATATATATACACCCACACATACATGTGTGGTCTATGTCAAATTATAATGGTTTCAAATTTTGGCACAAGGCCAGCAATTTCAGGGTAGGGGTTGAGTCGATTACATCGACCCCAGTGTTCAACTGCTACTTATTTCATTGACCCTAAAAGGATTAAAGGTAAAAGTTGGCCTTGGTGATATTTGAACCCCTACCTTGAAAACAGATGATGTTAAGTTATAATAAGCACAATTTTTATTAACTAAGGATCTCTCAATATTTTTTGTAGGGTACATATTCATTATTTCTTAACAAGAATTGTATTGACATTAACTTTGAAATTTCATGCTGTTAAATCATTAGTGAACAATCCACTGATAGTTTAGCAGGCCAAAACTTTAACCCAGTCACTCTCAATGCTTTGCTTGTTAAAGAATAATATATACATATAAATGTGTGTGTTTAAATGTATGTTCACATATGGGTGTGTGCATGTGTATGCTTGTGTGTGTGTGTATGTATGTATGCGTATGCATATTTGTGTAAGTCAGCATGTGTGCGTATGTGTGTATCAACTTTTAAGGTTTATAAGAAACCAAAAGAGATCCATGTCATTCACAAACGATCATGGCTTGGCAACTGACTATGCATTGGTCAGTTGTTTTAGATACTTATGTAGTGGTGAGCAGACAAAGATACCAACAGATCCACTTGACTTAGTGGCACATTGAAGATACGAAAGTAGGAGGAAGTATAGGAACATCAGGTGGTACCTGTTTACAGCTGAGTAGACTCAAGCAACATGAAATGAAGTGTGTTAAGCAAAAACAGCATTGACTTGAAAGAGTTGTGTGCCAATGCCATGTAAAAACACCTGTGTGGTGCTACATTAAAAGCACATGCTGCAAAGTTGTTGGCATTAGAAAGGGCATCCAACCAAAGAAAATATGCAAAATCAAACTAGAACCTGATTCAGCTCTCCAGCCTTGCCAGCCCTGGTCAAACCATCCAACCCATGCTAGCATCGAAAATGGACTTTAAAGAATGATGATGATGATGATGATATATATATATATATATATATATATATATATATATATTTCATGCTATGTTAAGAAATGATGCATATTACCAGAATTATGAATTGAAATCAAATATAACAAATTACTCCAAATTGTTGCTAGAGTATCCACAAAAGTGAGGTCTGGACTGGTCAACTGAGGAAGATCCTATGTAATAGATGCACTTTCCATTATATATTAAGCAGAATTGAAATGTGTGTATTAAAGGATTTCAAAACATCACTGCTACTAATACTTGCATATTTTGAGAAAACTAAAAAATATTCTTCAGGTGCAAACCACAAATCATAACAAACCTAAGAAATTGAAACTATTGGTGGCACTTTAATATATGTGACCTTTAATAAATAAATAATATTCATTGCTCACCTGATGGAGTACTTTTCTTGTTGAATTTTCTATCACAGATCAGCACATTATGTGTGTATATATATATATATAATATATATATATATATATATATATATATATATATATATATATATATATATATATATATATATACATATTTATATTTATATACATATATATATATATATACACACATGATATATATACAAATGATGAAATGATGATGATGATGATGATGACACACACATACAAATATATATACACAGACATATTTACATACATATACATTCACATATATACAGATATATTTACATGATTTACATTTGACAGCTATTTGTCCTCATCTTGTTTGTTGTTAACACAATATTTCGGCTGATATACCCTCCAGTCTTCATCGGGTGTCTTGGAGAAATTTTGAATCTGGGTTCTCATTCCTAAGGTATTTTTCTGATGTTATTATTGTTATTATTATTATTATTATTATTATTATTCAGGCCACTGCCTGGAATCAAACTTGAAATCTAGGGTTTAGCAGCCTGCACTCTTAACCACTATGCTATATGCCCACAGCTATATAGCATAGTAACATATGGCTGTGACCTGACTAACAACAACAACAACAATAATAATAACAACATCGAAAGATACCTTAAGAATGAGAACCCAGGTTTGAAATTACCCCAAGACACCTGATAAAAGCTGGAGGGTATATCAGCCAAAACATTGTGTTAACAGCAAACAAAATGTGGACAAATATCCGTCAAATGTAAATAATGTACATAATTCGTCATCTCTTAAATATAGAACTGTAGATATATATGCGTGTGTGTGTGTGTGTATGTATGTGTGTGTGTGTGTGTGTGCGTGTGTGAGTGTGTGTGTGAGCATGTGTGTATACAGGGTGCAATGAATATACTGTTGTCTAAATTACACAAAAATGAAAATATCACTGACGTCTCATTTAGACGGAAATATTTACCAAAATGTCAGAAAGATATCTTGAAATACCAAAGAGTAAATTCATTCGATAAATTCACCATTGGCTTCAACTACGGCCTCCAGACGACTTTGGAATGTTTTTCAATTCTTCTGGAGAGTCTTCTTGTTTCTGTTGGTGAATGATACCATAATCCTTGCCTTCAGTTAATCTTTGTTATAACAAGGAATTTTATTGGTCTCTCACTCAATTGCGCCCCATACATAATAATCAAGGGGGTTGAAGTCTGTGGAGTTAGGTGGCCAGATGTTAGGAGTGAATTGGACGCATAAATTGTCTGACAGCCATGACAGGGTTCTCTTGCTTGTGTGGCAAGGTTCAGAATTCTGTTGCCAGACAAAATCTTCCAGCTGTCACCCTTTTGACTCAGGGCAGCACTCCCTTCACCAAGAACTCCATTTTGAGTGTGAGACCTTGTAGAAAGATGAATGTTGGCATAACGTTACTATCACTAGTGATCACTCCAAACACCACGATGTTGACTGGATATTTGATTTTTATCACTCTCTGTATATGTGTTGGGGACACAGCAAGTCAACGGTTGCTTTGTGTGTGCATCATCCATTCATATTAGATCTTCTTCATGAATGCCAAGCAGAACAGCATGTTATTTCCAAATTTCTGGCAGAGTGAATTGCATCAAGGTGAAGTTTTTTTTTACAAATAGTGCCCAACCGACCCTACTATACTGTGTAGTTCACAAAATCAAAAGCAATCAATGCACATACACGCAATTAAAAATATAAAATGGCAGAAATTTACCCATCTCACCCTGTACATATACACACAACACACATAACACACACACACAACACATCCACATATATGTATTTATGTATTAGATATATGTCATATATATATATAAAGTTACTGCCAAAATGTTCAGAACGGCATTGTTTTCACCAGAAAAGTAGATATAAGTTTTTATCAAAGTTGTTTTATGTTCTACGATTTTCACAGACAATAAATACGATATTAATTGTTATTGTCTGAGATTTTGGTGTAATTTGAGAGGATAATACTAAAGTTAGGGATGATTTAGTGATTTACTGCAAAACCCATGGCAGCCAAAATGATCAGAACGGTTGAAAAAATAACAAAATAATCAAAAATGACAGAGAATACTGGAATTATCTAATATTTAGTGTGAAACCATTTAGCTTCAAACACACTTTGACATCTTAGACTGCATGAGGAAATTAAATTTTCAATTTCTAGCTAGGTGATCTTATTCCATTCTTCCTGAAGGGCATTCCATAATTGCTCGGTTGTTTTAGGATTTCTGGCTTTCAAACGTTCTCCTAGAATATTCCACACATTTTCAATAGGATTGAGATCTGGGCTTTGAGCAGGTCAATCCATAATAATAACCTTTTCAGCCTTGAGGAAGTTCATGACCACCTTAGCCATGTGACATGGGGCATTGTCCTGCATGAATATGGGTGGTCGCTTAGTTGAATTTCTCAGCACAGGCAAGACATGATCTTTTACAAGTTGTTTATAAACTCCTGCATTTACCTTTCCATGTAATCGCACCAAAGAGCCCACAACATCTCCAGATATCATTCCCCAAACCATGACACTTCCTCCACCGAATTCAACACTAGTCTTAAGGCATTTAGGCGACAATTTTTCACCTACTTTTCTACGAACATACCTTTTCCCATCTGAGCCAAATAACATAAACTTAGATTCATCACTGAAATGCACCGTTTGCCATTTTTCTTGAGACCACAACACATGTTCGGTTGCAAAGGTAAGACGACACTTTATTTTTGGAGCTGATCAGTGGCTTCACTGAAGGTGATCTTGCTTGTAGGTCATGTTCAACTAAACGACAAGACACAGTTTTTCGAGATAACGTTTTCTTCAGTACAATGCTCATTTCCTGATAAACAGCAGCAGCAGTTTTAAATCTGTCCTTTTTAACCAACTTTACCATAGCACGATCTTCTCTCTTGGTCGTTTTTCGTGGTCTACCTGTAAACTTTCTTGCTTCACATGAACCAAAATAATCGTAGACCTTAAGAATACCGTGAACAACACTTTTTGACTTGTTAACAATCTTTGCAATAGACCCAATACTTAAATTATACTTCACCTTAATATTCTTTTACCTTCCTTCTCCAACCTCGATTGAACCCTTGAACTCCATTAACTGCCAGTCTCTCCTCCATTCAACCAATCTGACGTCACCCCCTATAAATAGACATTAGTTATCATTATCGCTATGGGCTCCTCGTGAGCAGTCTTCTAAAAACTTGTTGTGCATTTTGTTGGCGAAAGAAGTTCCTGGATTTTCCTGAAGAGAAAGCTGCATAATGGACTTCTTATTCATTCGGAATTAGGGATTTTGCAGACTTCGAAACATATGTCGAAAATAAAATAAGGGAATTTTGTTAAATATTCGCTCAGCTCCATTCTTTCCTATACTTATTATATTAAATTAAACTTCAAATTTCTGCACTAAGGCACGGAGTATATGCCCTATGGTCGTAAATTCAACCATGTTGTGAGTTTGCTACCCAGGTATCGGTTATCTTAAGAATTATCCGTAATAAGATAATTCATTTATCTACTCATATATATAGATATATATATATATGCTTACACACACTCATATGTTACTGTTAGTGAGGAAAATTGATATTTTAGAGTTGGTTCTTGAAAAGTGAATTAAAATCAAAAAAATAAGTTAATACTGAAATGTATTAACCCTGCTCATGCACACACACACACACACACACACACACACACATGTGCAAAATAATATGCAAAAACATGAGGATGAGAATATCAATTCCCCAACACTTGTGAGGTTTTTTCTCTTAACAATATTTTTATTTCTATCTCTGGTCTTGAATTTTAAAAATCTTGAAACTAGGAACATTTTTATCTTTCTTTATTAAATAAAGTCAGGGTAAAATTTTATTTGAAATAGGAAAAAAAAACTGTGTATCTTTAAAAAAATATGTATATAAAATGAAAATTGGAATTACTTATCAAATTTAAAGGTAAATATTTCACATAAGGAATTTTTTACAGACAGAAATGCAATTTGATTTAAGAAAAACTAAAAAACTAGAATTTATTCAATATCCTTCACTCAACCCAAATTTGGATCTAGGTTTTATCAATTTGAAGTTTCAAACTGAGTGAAAATATGGTGATGGTGTGTGTTGTGGTGGTGGTGGTGGTGGTGGCAGTGGCTGCGGTGATGAGGGTTCATATGATGTGGTGGGCGTGGGTGAGAAATCTTAAATGAAATCATGTCCTGTTCTCCGTTGGAGTGCAGTTTAATATGCATGATCTACATGTGTATGAGTGCTATTACAAATATACATGTGTGTGTTTATATTTGTGTGTGTCTGTGTACACACATATATATACACACATAGACTGTGTACACACATAGACTTCATAGCTAGATATATGTAAATATATATATATATATATCCTTATACATAGACTTGAAAATAAAATTTTAATTTTCAGTGAGGTCTATAATGCACATATTATCGATGTCACATGCTTAACGCATCAAATACTTGTTGGCTGCAGTATTTCATCCAGGGAAAGTCCCTTTAAAGATGTAACGTGTTGGAAAATTCAACATCTTTAAAGAGATCTCCCCAGGATAAATGTCTGCTGCCAGCATGCATTTAATAACTTCCATACATGAGGTATGTAACACTGAAAATATACTTAAACATATAATACAAGTATGTATGTATCTGTCTGTCTGTCTGTCTACATATGTGTGTGTGTGTGTGTGTGTGTATGTGTGTGTGTATGTTCCTTTCCACTATAGGCACAAAACTTGAAGTTTTGTAGGAGGTGGGGGGCTAATAGGTCACACGAACTATAGCACATGATTGCTATCCATTTTATTGATCTCAACCAGATGAAAGGCAAAGTCAGCTCCAGTGGAATTTGAATTCATAACATAAAGACAGATGAAATGGCATAAGGCCTAAAACTTTTGGTAGGGGACTAGTTGATTGCCTTGGACCCAGTTCTCAACAGGTCTTTAATTTATTGAGCCTGGAAAGATGGAAGTCAAAATCAACCTCAGCAGTATTTGATCACAGAAAGTAAAGTTGGATGCTTCTAATCATTTCACTTGGATGATGATTGTGCTGGCTCACTATCTTCTTAATAATAATATTAATAATAATAATAATAATAATAATAATAATAATAATAATGATAAATCTTTCTACTAAAGGCAGAAGGCCTGAAATTTTAGCGGAGGGACCTAGTAAATGACATCGGCCCCAGTGTTTCACTGGTAATTTATTCACTTCAAAAGGATGAACGGCAAAGTTGACCTCAGCAGAATTTGAACCCAAAACATGAAGAGGGATGAAATACCACTAAACATTTAGCCAGTTTGCCTCCTTATCATCATCATCATCATCATCATCATTATTATTATTATAATCATCATCATCATTATTATTATAATCATCATCATCTTTAATATTATTATTCTTATAATCACCTTCATCATTATTATTATTATTATTATTATTATTATTATTATTATTATTATTATTATTATAATCATCATCATCAACATCATTTTTATTATTATTATTATTATTATTATTATTATTATTATTATTATTATTATCATTATCATTATTATTATTATTATTATTATTGAGTGAGAGAACAATGCATGCTATCAAAGAGACACTGGGGTAAAATATACGAAGCCCAGTATACCCATCATGACTAACCGTCATAAGGGTACACCAGGCACATGCATCACAACCATATGTGCACGACATGGTGATCTCATATCAAGATAAACAGCACATGACCTTGTAGGTGGGGCCCAGTTAGAATTTTCTTCTGGTCAAGTAACACATCCCGCTCAAAAGGTCCCTGAATAAGGGTTGTTCAAGGATGTTGAATGAAACACCCATGTTTCCAGTGGTGAATTATTTAAACCCCCAAACAATCCCTCTCAACACATGGCTATGATGCTCCCCCACTACTTCTGCTTGTGATCAAAGATGCACATATCGTCAGCCACTAAGGGACATGCTCAACTGGTTAAGGTCAAACAACTGACAAGCAAATCTGTGGTATTGAGCAGAATATTTGCTGTAGCCCATCTTTTATACTAAGACAAAACAATGTACATGATAACACTTCCAATCAGTTAAGATCAGGAGCCATGAGAGCCACTGCGTGGTATTGCATCAGTATTATTATTATTATTATTGTCATTATTATTATTATTATTATTATTATTATTATTATAATCATCATCATCAACATCATCATCATTATTATTATTATTATTCATCTATTATTATTATCATGAATATTATTAATAATAATAATAATAATAATAATAATAATAATAATAATAATAATAATAATAATAATAATAATAATGACAATAAGAAGAAGAACAGACTGGCAGGAGAAGTGTTGCATGGTAGATTCTTAAAAATAGTTTCAGTAGTAGTAAAACATGATTTTGGCTGCCAAAAGGAAAGCTGAAGAGGGAGACAGAAAGTTTGTTAGTAGCTGCATAAAATCAAACATTAAGAACTAATTGTATAAAAGCCAAGATAGACAAAAACCAAATAGCTTCCCAATGTAGATTATGGAAATCAAAAGAGAAAAGTGCTACTCATATATTAAGTGAATGTAGCATGCTGACACAGAAAGAATACAAGAAAAGACATGACAATCTAGGGAGAGCAATCCACTTGGAGTTATGTAGAAAGCTCGTGAAAAATGTGTGACAAAAGAAAAATTTAAGCAAGAAATGAATGAACAAAAAACAGAAAAATTATAAAAGGAAAAGAAAACGTACAGTCAGTTTGCAAAAGATGTGAATACCAAGACAGATACAGAGGACCGGTGGATGAGGAGGAGTGATCTGAAGATAGAGGCAGAGGTACTCATATGCGCAGCTCAGGGACAAGCAATGAGGACCAACTATATGAAGTGCAGAATAGATAACACTACCGATAGCAACGAATATATAATACGTATACATTCACTGCTTTCTTCCAAGGAATCTATTGCTCTTAGCTAAGATCTTCCTTGGGGCTGGCCAGATTGGAGCATCTCAAGTATAACCAGCCAGAACTGCAATGATAATCTGGAACTCAACTAACGAAAGAAAACTCCGAATGATCCGTCCTTGATTTTTCTTTCCCCTTTTTGTATCATCTAACTGTCTGGAAGACTTGTCGCATCTTGCATTCTTGTCCCATTTTTGTATTCCTTTATATATCTGTGTGTGTGTGTGTATGTATATATACATATATATATATATATATATATATATATATATATATATATATATATATATATAATATATACACATATATATACATATATACACACACACACAGAGCTTCCTAAAATCACAAACTACATATACTTACACACAGTTACACAGACACTAGCACGGCTAAACACACACTTATGCCTGCACATATATATATACACACATATACATGTGTATGCTCATGCAAACATGTATGCATGCAGCAACAGATACATACACCACATACACACCCACAGACAAAGCTACATACACATATACCACACAATACATATCTATCACTTTTACACATGACTAAAACAACAGATGTATGCACACACACACAAACATGCACATACGGAGCTTCATGTAAAATATACTATACAGATATATACACACAGTAGCAGATGCATATATGCATGGTCACACAAACACACACACACGCAGATATGCACGCATGCACGTACATACACACACGGACTGAAATACATAGATGCACACATACACATATTTAGAAACACAAATGCAAATATACAAACCCACACACTTTATCTCTCTCTCTTCCTCTCTCTCTCCATCTCTCTCTCCATCACTCTCTGCAGTTCTCCTTCCTCCTCTCTCCCCCTCTCTCTCTCATGGCTGTAAGGGTGCGGTTTGTAATAAAAAG
>NC_043015.1:24606911-24614411 GCF_006345805.1 Octopus sinensis
TCCATATATATTGTGCCATTTTGTGTGCATATTTACAAACATCTTCACTTTCCTCACACTCATATCTTGCTCGATGCTCACATGATGACATGTCTGTTATGTAGTTTTCCCCTCTATTTATTTATTTATTTCTTCATTTAATCACTTTGTTACCTCATATTCTTTGTAGTCTTTCACTCATATCTAAAACATGTTGACTGCAACAGATAACAGCTATGATGCAGACTTTCCCATTTTTCTATATTCAGTAAAAACCACCTGACCTGGACTTGCCTGGAATTATACCAATAATTTCAGTGTTTCCATGCTTCTGGATTTTCTGGTTTTTTTTCTTATCTGAACGTGTGTTTTCCTGCTATCATTTTAAAACTTTTCTCAAAGATATTTCTTTCTTTAAATAGATAAAAAGAAATTTCTTTAAGCATTTATGTTTTACCATGACCATTATATTACATTTTGTTCCTTTTCCCAGTACTTTGCTATATTCCATGTGGATATTCCAATATATATATATATATATATACATACACACACACATGAACAAACATGCATACATACATATATATATACACACACAAACATAGTTGCATACATACATATCGGTACTTCGTTGTGCCATTTATTTGCTTTTATGTATAATTTTCCCTCACAGGCTATTCTTTACTGGAAAGCAATACTCTCGTATTGCATTACTATTTTTATTGAAACTTCTTCACTGTTCTTGTTCTGTCAACGTTTTGGCGTTCAGTCGAGTGTATTGGCATGGATGTGGCAACATTTGTAATGTTGTCAAGGTATATGTTGGGTGATGAAGATAAATCAAATATATGTGGGCAGACATATTTTGAAAAATCTGAAACCGGTACCACATTATCCCTTTCTAGGTATTTCATCTTTCAGATGTTCTCCCGAGAGGTAAGACAAATTTTTTTCAAGTTTGTTGCACGCACACGCATTTTTGCTAGTACATACGCAGTGAAGCTATCCATTAGCGTCGTATTTATTACGTTCGCTATTTTCCAGTAAATATCGGTACTTCGTTGTGCCATTTATTTGCTTTTATATATATATATATATATATATATATATATACGTTGTCTTCGTTTGACGGATCCGGCGCCTTTCGTGGAAGCTTTCGCCAGCTTCTTACGATCGCGGTTTCGATTCCCAGACCGGGTATTGTGAGTGTTTATTGAGCGAAAACACCTAAAGCTCCACGAGGCTCCAGCAGGGAGTCGTGGTGATCCTTGCTGTACTCTTTCACCACAGCTTTCTCTCACTCTTTCTTCTGTTGGCCTGCTCGCTTAGCCAGCAGGGTGGCATCTGTTGAAGGCGAAAACAATGCGAAGTGCATTGTGACCAGCGATGTGTAGCAACATCTGATAGTCTGGTCAGTCACGTGATCACGTGATATATATATATACGTTTAAATATATATATTGTTTGTTTGTACTCTCCATCAGCCTTCGTCTTTTGTTTATTTTCATATATATATATATATATATATATATATATATATATATATTTATATTTATTTATATATATATATATATATGTATATATATACTTATATGTAAGCATCCACATTGTTTAGCACTCCATTTACTATGAACGTAAAACATATTCAACTTATCTAGCACCTTTGTTTCATTATTAGATAAGCATGTCTTAGTTATATATTATACTTATTTCAACTGATAACTCCTTGGAAAATATCACCTTACAGACAGAACAACACAATGGAAAAAATATATTCAGGCTACCTCAAATGTTTCAGTCTCCATCGTAACCACTATGCTGTTGTATAACCTCTCAAAACTGCCTACGGAAAGAATCATGATTTTTTAAGTGAGCAGTGCATTGAGCAACCATAATGCCAAACAGTGATACCAGCAAAAATAGACAACGATCCAGTATACACACACTTTTAGATTCAGAGTTAGAATGAACAACACCTCAGAATCATTGTATGTGTGGAACCTAATGGAGAATGGGTTTGAAAACATCTTTGTTGATTGGAAAATATTAACTGGTGCATCTCTGGACAGCAATGGATGTGAAGTTGTATGTTTAGCTTCTGTTGAACATTGAAAATCTATGAAACATGTTTAGGGAATAGGAGGAGTGAAATGTTGAAGAATATCCAACTTGTGGAAACCATGGTTGACATGGGAATAATTTTGTTAAATGAATTTCAAATACAAAGAGACTATCTTTGACTGTGTTTAACTTCTTCTGATTGTTACTTAACACCCTGCCCCACATACACCACATGTGTGTGTAGATGTATGCATATATATATATGCATACATACAGGTAAATATGCATAGTTCATCTTGAGCTCTGGGCCTCACGGAGGCAAAATGGCAGAGTTCCTTTCGAGTGTTGGGCCTAACAGAGGAAGGTTTCATGGAGGCAATGACCAAGACCTTTTGCATTATGCCATGCTTGAGAAGAAGACCCATCAAACTGAGCAAAATCACAGTCATGGTAGATACCAGTGTTATGCAAATTGACACCCATGCTGGTAGCACGTAAACACAACCCGGTGTCACATAAACGGAACCCATGCCAGTGGCATGTGAAAGCACTCATTACATTCTCAGAGTGGTTGGTATTAGGAAGGGCATCCAGAAAACCATGCCAAATCAGACTATGGGCAACGGACATTAAATGATGATGATATATATATATATATATATATATATATATATGTGTGTGTGTGTGTGTGTATGTATGTATGTATGTTTATCCCAAAAAGCATTATGTAAAAGTGCCCGTGTGGTGCCACGCATGTAAGATCCCCCGGTACACACTGCAAAGTGGTCGTTAATAGGAAGGCCTCCAGCCATAGAAACCATGCTAAATCAGACTGGAGTCTGGTGCAACCCACCAGATACAGTCAGGTACAACCCACCTCCTATTACACTGTCAAACCCATGCCAGCATGGACAACAGATGTTAAATGATGATGATGATGATACTAACTGTGAATGTAATATAATTACATGTATATATATATATAATACATATGTGTATCCAGCCATACATATATACACACACTTGTGTGTGCATGTGTGTATATACAATAATAAGTTTCTGTGAACCAGAAGAAAACATGCACATTTATTAGATAACTGAGTGGCTCTATTATTTATAGAAGTAGTTTCATGTTGAAGAACTTTCCGAGTGCAGCAACATGAATTAATAATCATCAGATGTGGCTTTCCATTCCACCTCTTTTGATGATTCATTTCTCCCCATTTGGAATCTACTTCAATATAAAACCATTCCTTAACATGCATTTCCTGTTATGGGACCAAATTTATATTGTAAAGCTAATCAATCAATCTATCTATCTTTTTTACTTCTCCCCCCTCTCTCTCTCTCTCTCTTTATATACATATATGTTTATACTTATCTCTCTCTCTCTCTCTCTCTCCTCTCTCTCTCTCTTAAAGAGATATATATAAATATATATATAAACAAGCAAGAGGATATCAAGAGGTGATGCAGTACGACCATTTCAAGTGGTTTCATTTAATTGAACAATGCACTCATTACATCAATTTAAATGCAGGGCTATCCTCAGCTGCATAAATAAATAAATGGAATTTTTTAATCAGCTGGACACATTAATATAATTTTGCTCAAATTCTTTAATAGAGCAAGAAGAGAGAAAGTCCATCCTGCTACTACTTTGAGTTGTACGGAAAATACCGCACTAACTTGGTGCTTCAACTTAAGTAGCTAATTCAACTGAATCTCAATTATTTATATAAATGTGTGTGTGTGTGTGTGTGTGCATGTTTGTATGTATGTGTATATTATATATATATATATATATATATATATTTATATAATATATCATTCTAACTGATTTGGAGTACTTTGTAGAAAGGACATCTTTGAAACCCCAAGACACCATAAGATAGTCCCCACCCCTGACATAGCAAACTGATGATGAAGAGAGCACTTCAGCTTTGACTCTTTATCCCACCAGAAAAGTGTGTCTCATTCTTTATTGTCTCATGTATCATTTAATTAAAGCAATTAGGGTGTGAAGGTGTTAAAGAGCTTTGACTGCTATTTCTGACAGGGTCAAACAACAACAGTGAAACCTCCCTCCTTGGCGCCTCATATCACAATCGTTATATTTAGCATCAGCCACAGAAACCAAATTTCTAAGCTGGTCAACACTTTTCTTCCACAAAGCTAGTTTGAGGTTAACAACGTAGAATTCAACATCAAAAGGATTTCAATTAAAAGGCCTACACTCTGCTTTTAGGATAATTGCAAAGATAATTCCACTAATTATTCATTATCTCACTCCACCAACTCTAAAGTTATATTCTTTCTTCTCTTTACTTGTTTCATTCTTTCTGGCTTTCTCTCTCTTTCTTTCTTTTCTCCTTTCTTTCCTTCTTTCTTTCCATCTTTTCCTCTCTCTTTCTATTTCTGTCTGAAGGAATCTCATTCTGTTCCCTAGAATTAGTTTTGTGATTGCTGCTGTTACTACTACTGCTGCTACTGTTGATGCTGCTGTTGCTGCTATTACTACTACTACTCTTGTTGTTGCTACTTCCATACTTTACAAGAGGAATCTGATAAATTCTGATTCACACACCTGTAATACAGATACACACACACACAACTTCACATTCTCTCTCTCTCTCTCTCTCTCTCTCTCTCTCTCTCTCTCTCTCTCTCTCTCTCTCTCTCACACACACACACACATCACACTACTCTAGTATCATCTAGCTTGCACACAGACCTGCAGGCACCCACCTACTGATTTTCTAGCAATTCTCCTCATTCAACCCGCATATACATATCTATGTATGCACACAGACATACATATGCATATATATATGCATAGCATATATATATGCATACACACATACATTTACGAACGATGGTTTTTATGGAAAGACATATTTAAAAGCAATTTAACATTAAACCAAAAAAATACTCAATATTTTACAAGATGTTTAAACTTTTACAAGGAAAATGTTGACAGTGACTTTGAAGTTTTAGCTTACTAGCTTTCATCATTGTTGTAAATATATGCATGTGACTACATACATACATATATATATATATATATACTTTATAATTAGGGTTCAGCAACGATTTGCTTCACCACATACCGAAGTTTAGAAATAGCAGTGAAAAAATCTTAGCTATTCCTTCTACTTTTTTCTGGGAGCCCCTTTTAAAGTAGAAGGAATAGCTAAGATTTTTGGACTGCTATTTCTAAACTTTGGTATGTGGTGAAGCAAATCGTTGCTGAACCCTAATTATAAAGTATTGCTTAAGCTTACCATGAAATGGTCTTTTTCATGCCAAATTCTACTTGGTGAAATTACTGATTACTTCTTAATTACTTAATTTTACCCTTTGTTATTATATATATATATGTAAGTATATGCATATATATATACATACATATATATGTATATATGTATATGCATACACACACACACACACACACACAACACATATATATATATATATATATATATATATATATACACACACATTCATTATATTAATGGCTATTACTACACATAAATGCCTCGTACTGTAAGGGACTTTTAAAGACAAAGCTACTTTAATAAATATCCATGGTACCAAAAGTGGGAGAACACAACTTGGCAGTCGCCTCTTAAAAGTGAATTTAGCTGCAAATCACATTATTTCATAGTCAGTGCACATAATGCACTCCATACTTGTCAGTGCAGACATAATGAGAATGCATAAAAATGAATACATGTACATACCAGGTGAAACACCAAACATATCCAGCATAGCACATACAAATTCTCACACTTATATATCCAGGTAAAAGTGTGAGGCATTTATGTGTAGTAATAGCCATTAATACAATGAATGTATTTATATTTAAAGGGAATAATTATATATATATTGTATAAATTTTCCCCTTAATTGTTTTTTCACGCTGGCTATTTGATAAATATTTATATAGATTTTATCCTTATATTTAATTTATCTATACATATAAATCTGACATGGGTGATTCTTTCTTGTCTTGGGATTTACAGTCGAATGGCTGGCTGGAATTGCATGAAAAATTACACAGATGTGTAGAATGATCTGGTGATGTTGCTGGGTTTCATATTTTTTCATAGCTCCCACGGTTACCAAGATAATCTACTGTAATAATACTCTTGTATTTATGAATGAGAAAGGAAGGGGTGATAGATGAATAAGGAAAGAAGAGGTGATGTCAAATTTAGGTGTGTATGTATATATACATGGTGGTTTTTGGTTTCATAGATATACTTCCATTTTTATGTGTGGATTTATTTTTTCAGCATTTCAACTCTGTGTGAATATATGTGTGTGTATGTAAAAGGGGTGGGGGTATGTGAATGTGTGTGTGTGTGTGTGTGTGTATGTGGTGTGTGTGTGTGTGTTTGCTGAAACCGTCCAGTTATTACAGTTATCAGAAACTTAACATTTTTATTAATGTCTTTTTTATTCTTTTTTTTGTTAATTTTTGTTTTCTTAAAATATTTTGTTTCTCTTTTAACCTTTATTTTTGGTGTTTGAATACAAAGAGGAGGTAAATATTTAGAAGGCAGCAGGTTTTACACAGCAACATCAGCCAAACTACCTGGGGGAAACCGGGAAAAACAGCTAGTATTATATATATATATATATATATATATATAATATCACTTGCTATCACTGTTATCTCTAAGCATCTTCCCTCACACTCTTATTGCACTATTTTACGCCCCCCTTCACTGTCCCCTATAGGCAGCCCCTGTCTCTTTCTACAACTCCTCTATTTCTCTCTAACTCTCATGAACCTTCCTCTTCTTCCTTGTCCTACTCAGGTAGCCAAGTGTCTCCTGGGTAGTAAGGGGGCTTCTTTTGTCCATCTGTTATACTCTGATCTCCCTGTTCCGCTCAGTTTTTCAATTGAGAGGTCCTTGTTTTGCGAGCTTGTGGGCACTGGTGCCATGTAAAAAGCACCCATTACATTGTGTAAAGTGGTTGAGGTCGGGAAGGACATCCAGCCATAGAAACCATGCCAAAATAGACAAGTGGAGTCTAGTGCAGCTCTCAAGCTAGCCAGCTCCTGTGAGACTTTCTAATCCATGCCAGCATAGAAAGCAATGTTAAATGATGATGATGATATTCATCTACATATACATACATATATATATACATCCACAATCATGCATAATATATTGGCTAGATGGAAATGTATAGAGGCCTGTTATTTGAAAAAGAGTTACAGCCTTGTCACACTGAGTCATTCTGATTTTACTGAGAATTACAATAAAGGTTCACGTGTCAGTAAACATGGAGACAATTATCACAATTGTTTTTTACCTATAACAAGTTGAAATTTAATAATTCTGTCACACCTCATTATTATCTCAGTTAACTTATCTTTTCATGTTACTTCTAATAGAACACTGACTTTACTTATGTTATCACTCTTATCTATCTAGAAGTTTCTTA
>NC_043015.1:24619411-24639411 GCF_006345805.1 Octopus sinensis
AATAATAATAATAATAATAATAATAATAATAATAAAAGCCCTGATGCAGTACCAGGCAGTGGCTCTCATGGCTTCTGATCTTAACTGATTGGAAGTGTTATCATGTACATTGTTTTGTCTTGGTATAAAAGATGGGCTACAGCAAATATTCTGCTCAATACCACAGATTTGCTTGTCAGTCAGGCAGTGGCTCTCATGGCTTCTGATCTTAACTGATTGGAAGTGTTATCATGTACATTGTTTTGTCTTGGTATAAAAGATGGGCTATAGCAAATATTCTGCTCAATACCACAGATTTGCTTGTCAGTTGTTTGACCTTAACCAGTTGAGCATGTCCCTTAGTGGCTGACGATATGTGCATCTCTGATCACGAGCAGAAGTAGTGGGGAAGCATCATAGCCATGTGTTGAGAGGGATTCTTTGGGGTTTGAATGATTCACCTCTGGAAACATGGGTGGTTCTTTCAACATCCTTAAACAACCCTTATTCAGGGACCTTTTGAGCAGGATGGGCTACTCAACCTGAAGAAAATTCTAACTGGACCCCACCTGCAAGGTCATGTGCTGTTTATCTTGATATGAGATCACCATGTCGCGCACATATGGTTGTGATGCATGTGCCTGGTGTACCTTTATCAGACGGGTAGTCATGATGGGTATATTGGGCTTCGTATATTTTTCCCCAGTGTCACTTTGATGGCATGCACTGCTCTCTCACTCAATAATAATAATAATAATAATAATAATAATGATGATAAGAGTGACCTAGAAGAATGTGATGATGGTGGTGGTAGTGGTGATGGTGACGATCATGAGAGTTATGATGATATTGATGATGATTGTGATAGTGACATGAATGATGCTGATGATAGTGATAGTTGATACATGAATGTTAATAATAATAACAATAATTATCTATATATGTATGTATATATATGCATATATGTATTTGAGTGTGTGTGTGTGTGTAGCACATACATTTTACTCTCTAAGTACAAATGTAACACCTAAAAGAGAAATTCTAGCATTAAGCATGAATATTAACAGAGAATCTTATAATTAATTCAAACTTTTACTTCTGCATTTCTTCAGGGTATTTCAGAGTAAGAATATTCTGGCATCAACAATTTTTGAAAAAACTAGAACTCCAAAGAAACAAAAACGAAAAAATAAAAAAAAAAACTGAAAGCGAAGGAAAAAAGAAAGAAAGGAAAAAATAAAAGTGTAAAAATCCAAAGTGAAAAAACCAAAAAAAAACTTAGAAGGAACACTGCGTCGTGATAGTGACAACACATACATTAAACTTGGATTATTGATTTTTGCACATCGCATAACGCACTCGTACTCACAGCAATTTTCTTCATATACTTTCTTTTACTGATGTATAATTTGTGTGTGTGTTTCTGCATATATGGTCTGTGTGTGCATATGTGTAAGTATGAGGGTATACAGGTGTGATTGTTTATGTGGGTGTCGATGTGCTTCTGTTACATTAGATATATACCAATATATTATGTAAATTTTATATATATTATATAAATATAATATATATATATATATATATATATTATATATATACATACATATATATATATATTATATATATAATATATATTATACATACATTTATATAATGTATATACATATGTATATACAATATATACATATATATATATATACATTATATATACATACATATATACATATATACATAATAAGTAAAAACATATATATATGCATATTTATATACACACATATATATATACATATATATATATACATATGTACATATATACATATATATATACAAAAACATATATATATATATATATATATATATATATATATATATATATATATATATATATATACTATATACATACATATGAATACACACATATATATATTCATACACTCACACATTACGGTTATTGCAAATAATGTGCAATATAATATATATATATATATATACACACACACACACACACACACCAATGCATATGAAAACTCTTAAATTTGATATGGCTGAGTGGTTAAGAAGTTTGTTACTCAATCATGTGCTCCTGGATTCACTCCTAGTACGTGGCACCTTTGAACCAATCCTTCTCAGTGAAACTCTGTACACAGAAGCTATGTGAAAGCCTTCCAAATTGGCTGCACCCACAGATCAAAGAGCCAGTCATCCCCAGGAAGAGTATTTGAAATATTCAATTGATTAAGTAGTTTAGCTGACCAAACAAATGCAATATTCTTCATTGAAACTCACAAATTACTTATTGCAATACTAAAGGAGAGATGCACTCAACACATGACATAGAGTATATTTAGTGGTTGGCATTAGGAAAGACATCCAGCTGTAGAAACCAAGACAAATTAGACTGAAACGTGGTGCAGTTCCCCAGTTTACCAGTTCTCAGTGGAACCATCCAACCAACCTATACTGGCATGGAAAACGAATGTTGAATGATGATTATGATAATTATGATTATGATGTGTAGTTAAAAAGCTGCTTTCCTATGTCAGCAGGACATTGTTCAAACATCTCATACAATAGCCCCAAACTGACCAAAGTGTTGTAAATGGATTTGGCAGATAGAAACTTAAAGAAGCCTGTCATATATATGAGGTGTGTGTGTCACCTTGTCTTTGCACTGAATAATAGTGGTAGGTGAGAATCACCATCTTACAGGCAGTGTCAGTCATTGCTAATCTTACACAAAAACATGACCAACCCCCAAAGAGGAACTGTTACTTTGCTTAGAAATAGGTGAGGGTTGGTCATAGGAAGCAAATTTGACAGTTGAAAAACTACTGGAATGAATTACATCTGACATTAAAACGATGATGATGATTAAAGGCAGCTAATCAAAATATTGTAAAATACATCAGCTTCAAAAGTGATCTGCTTGATAATTACACTGGGAAAGTAAACATCTGCCATCATTGGGTTAAAAGAAAATACGAAACACAATAACAAAAGTGTAGGTTTTGATTTGATTGATCTGGACCCCCCCCCCACACACACACACAGATATTTACTGCCATCAGTGACCAATTTCTAAGTTTATTATCAATGGGCTTGTGACAGTTGCACCTATTCAATGACAAAACCATTCCATGTAGAGAAGCAAAACAAACTGCTTTTCGATGTCAAAATGGGAAGCAACAATGGAGCAGAAATAAGCATCTTATTTTCAAGTAAAGAAAAGAAACCCAAATATACAACATATTCAAGTTTTCAAGAACTTGGACTCTACAGAGTTGATAGCTAAGCAATTTTCCAAAACAACATAAAATTGAGCAACAAGAACAAACTACCTTTGTTGCAAACCAAATGAAATGCCCCAATATAGAAGAATTCACATGCACACACACAATCTCTCCCTCCCTTTCTCTCTCTCTCTCTCTCTCTTTTCCTCTGTCTCACACACCTTCTCTTCCCATATATATATAATATATATATATATATATATATATATATATATAGATAGATAGATAGATAGATATATAATGCATCATATATAATCTATGAAAAGTAAAAGGTGACTGTGGTGGGAAATAAGCTGAAAACATGAAACTTGATATCATCATATAATATTAAAATGTAAATAGAATCCTCCACATACATGTGTGAGTGTGTGTGTGTGTGTGTAGTCACATGGGCGATAACTGCAGAGGAGATGCAAAGGCCGGACAGAAATGAAGACAGTATGCCTTGCTAGGTGAGTAATGACAGAGAAAAATTGGGCATAAGAGACATGAGTTGTAATATGCAAAAGAGAGGAGACTATGCTGGTCATGTGATGTGAATGGATGAGGAGAGCTGCATAAAGAAGTGCCAATCTTTAATCGTGGATGAGAACCCGTGGAAGGATGAGAACCTAGGAAGGCAAGGGATGGAGTAGTGACAAAAAATCTTCAGATGTTGGGCCTCACAGAGAAGAAAGCAATGGAACGAGACTTCTGGTAGGTTGCTGTACTTGAGAAGACATGTCAAGCTAAGTAAAACAGTGGCCATCCATACATACAGGTATGTCCCTTGTATCCCTCTCTCAGCTGAGAGGTCCTTCCCTTGATGGCTCATGGGTGCTGGTGTCATGTAAAAAGTCCCAATGCTGCATAATAGTACCTAAGCTGGTGCCATATACCAATACTCCTGCCAGTGCAATGTAAAAGCTCTGTGAAATGGTTAGCATTACTAGGAAGAGAAACCATGTGAGGAAATCATGCCAAAACAGACAATTGGAACCTGGACTGCTCCCCAGCTTGGCAGCTCCTGTCAAACCATCCAACCCATGCCAGCATGGAAAGCAGGCGTTAAATGATGATGATGATAACACATAAAACTATTGAAGACATAATTCAAAATGAAAAAAATGTTATTGGAATATGATGATACAATGTAATGAAAGCAAACAGGAACAATGCCTCTAGGAAATATGATGCCATGCAACACTGTGCCAGCATCTCTCAAAGCAGCACACATGGAACTGGAATAATGGTGATATATATATATATATATGTATATATATATATATATATATATATATATATATATATATATATATATATATATATATATATATATATATATATATATATATATATATATATATATACATATATACTGTACTAGGTATGTTATGTTTTAGCAAGTAAAGGAATTGGAAATATATTTCTATCCTTGGTACCTCAGTTTTCAAAAGCAAGCAAGAAAGAAGACAAAAATTAATATGAAGGCAAGGAAAATAAAACCAAAAAACTGATATAGACTGTTAGAAAACAGAAAGGTATATATATCATCATCATCATCATCATCATCGTTTAGCGTCCGCTTTCCATGCTAGCATGGGTTGGACGGTTCAACTGGGGTCTGGAAAGCCAGAAGGCTGCACCAGGCCCAGACTGATCTGGCAAAGTTTCTATGGCTGGATGCCCTTCCTAATGCAACCACTCGGTGAGAGTAGTGGGTACTTTTTACATATATATATATATATGTATGTGTGTGTGTGTATCTATATATATATATATAAATATATGATGATGATGATATACATACATACATAAATCTTTTATCTTTCATCTTTAACTTGTTTCAGTCATTAGACTGCAACAGTGCTGGGGCACTACCTTGAAGGGTGTGGTCAAACAAATAGACCCTGGTATATATTTTCTTAAGCCTAGGTGCTTATTCTATTGGTCTCTTATGCCAAACCACTAAGTTACGAGGATATAAACACACCAACAACTGTTGTGAGGAGGTGGTGGTGAGAAATACAGACACAAACACACACATACATATATTCATATACATCCATATATACAGACGTAGCTTCTTTCAGTTTCCTTCCACCAAATCCACTCCCAAGGCTTACATTAGCCCAAGACTTTAGTAGAAGACATTTGCCTAAGGTACCATGCAATGGAACTGAACCCAGAACCATGTGGTTGGGAAGCAAGCTACTTACCACACAGCCATGCCTGTGCATATTCACATCTCCCTCTATCCAATTATCCAGATGTGCATACATACTCACTTATCAATTATATCGCAAAGGAGACATTTGAGCAATTTAATAACACAGGATGCTATTAAATTCAAGTTAAATTTTAGATTTATTTCATGAAATAAATTTTAAGTTATATATATGGCATGCACATGTGTTTGTTTCTGTGTATGCATGTACATATATTTTAATGTATATATATACACACACAAACACACATGCACACCCTTATATACATATACGTCAACTCTATAATTTTGTTTTTATTTCTCTTTCTCTCGCTCTCTTTCTCTCACTCTTTCTTGCTCTTTCTGTCCATCTACACACACACACACATATATATATATCTATATACATAATCACAGGCATTTTTTGTTATGCAAGTGTATGCTTGTCTGTGAAGTATGTCCATGAGGGAGTGTGTGTTATGTTGTATGCATGTGTGCGTCTGCGTGTGACAATTCCCCAGTTTTGTTTCACTGTCTGTCCATTTCTAGCAAATCTAATTCAGCTTTTATGGGATTTTTTTCTGACTTAAAACACGAAATAAAAAGAAAACCAGAAATGAAACAACATCATTCTCCATGATTTAGCTGTGTTCTTTGACATGATATGATAAGAACACCAGAAAAGCTCTTATATTTATTAATATATAACAATTTTCTATAGAATTTACTGCCACCCCTATCCTATGATTCAAGAACACTTACAGTCTTTGCAAATGTTTATATATATATATATATATATATTTATATATATATATATATAAGAAAGGCTGAAGATAGTTGTGTGCAAAAGTGCTACACCCTAGCAGTGGAGGGAACCTGTGGAAGAGGTAGACCCAGGAAAACCTGGGACGAGGTGGTGAAGCACGACCTTCGAACTTTAGGTCTCACTAAGGAAATGTCTAGAGACCGAGACCTATGGAAGTATGCTGTGCATGAGAAGACCCGGCAAGACTAGTCAGGCCATAACCCGTGGCCCCGACCTGGGACGTAGTCAGTCCTGTGCATACCTTCCTTCTTGTGACACTTATGAAGACCTGTTGAGGCAAGTGAAAATCAAATCAAATCAAAACAAATCAAAATAGATGAACATCAGTGGAATTGTATTCTTTGTGGTACCAGTGCCGGTGGCACACAAGAAAACCACCCAAACGTGGCCGTAACCAGTACCGCATCGACTGGCCTCCGTGCTGTGGGCACAACAAACACCATCCGATCGTGGCCGTTCGCCAGCCTCATCTGGCACCTGTGCCGGTGGCACATAAAGACACCATCCGAAGACCCGGCGACGTAGTCAGTCCACCTGTGCATACCTTCCCTCTTATGACACTTGTGAAGACCTGTTGAGGCAAGTGTGTGACACTTGTGAAGACCTGTTGAGGCAAGTGAAAATCAAAAATCAAACCAAATCAAAATAGATGAATATCAATGGAATTTGTATCTTTGTGGTTCCAGTACCGGTGGCACACAAGAAAACCATCCGAAGTGGCCGTAGCTGGTACCGCATCGACTGGCCTCCGTGCTGTGGGCACAACAAACACCATCTGATCGTGGCCGTTCGCCAGCCTCACCTGGCACCTGTGTCGGTGGCACATAAAAACACCATCCAAAGACCCGGCGACGTAGTCAGTCCACCTGTGCATACCTTCCCTCTTATGACACTTGTGAAGACCTGTTGAGGCAGAGGCAAGTGTGTGACACTTGTGAAGACCTGTTGAGGCAGAGGCAAGTGTGTGACACTTGTGGAGACCTGTTGAGGCAAGTGTGTGACACGCGTGACACTTGTGAAGACCTGTTGAGGCAAGTGAAAATCAAACCAAATCAAAATAGATGAACATCAATGGAATTTGTATCTTTGTGGTTCCAGTACCGGTGGCACACAAGGACACGCGTGACACTTGTGAAGACCTGTTGAGGCAAGTGAAAATCAAACCAAATCAAAATAGATGAACATCAATGGAATTTGTATCTTTGTGGTTCCAGTGCCGGTGGCACACAAGAAAACCATCCGATCGTGGCCGTTCGCCAGCCACATCTGGCACCTGTGTCGGTGGCACATAAAGACACCATCCGAAGACCCGGCGACGTAGACAGTCCACCTGTGCATACCTTCCTTCTTGTGACACTTGTGAAGACCTGTTGAGGCAAGTGACACTTGTGAAGACCTGTTGAGGCAAGTGAAAATCAAATCAAATCAAAACAAATCAAAATAGATGAGCATAAATGGAATTTGTATCTTTGTGGTACCAGTGCCGGTGGCACACAAGAAAATCATCCGAACGTGGCCGTAGCCAGTACCGCATAGACTGGCCTCCGTGCTTTGGGGACGTAACAAACACCATCCGATCGTGGCCGTCCGCCAGCCTCATCTGGCACCTGTGTCGGTGGCACATAAAAACACCATCCGAGCGTGGCCGTCTGCCAGCCTCGTCTGGCACCTGCCAGCCTCATCTGGCACCTGTGTCGGTGGCACATAAAAACACCATCCGAGCGTGGCCGTCTGCCAGCCTCGTCTGGCACCTGTGTCGGTGGCACATAAAAACACCATCCGAGCGTGGCCGTTCGCCAGCCTCGTCTGGCACCTGTGTCGGTGGCACATAAAATCACCCACTACACTCTCGGAGTGGTTGGCGTTAGGAAGGGCATCCAGCTGTAGAAACACTGCCAGATCTGACTGGCCTGGTGCAGCCTTCGGGCTCCCCAGACCCCAGTTGAACCGTCCAACCCATGCTAGCATGGAAAACGGACGCTAAATGATGATGATGATGATGATATATATATATATATTATATATATATATATATATAATATATATATATATGTATATATATATATGTATATGTATGTATATGTATATATATATATGTATATGTATATATATATGTATATGTGTGTGTGTGTGTGTGTGTGCATACACACACACACTCAGAAATATATATACAAACAATATCTATGATGATACAAACAGATACACGTTTACTTCGAGTTGCTGTTTTTCGTAGGAATGTTCTTCTAGTATTCCTTATTCTCAAAAGTTTGAATGCATTTTGGTTCTGGTGTGCCCTTTGTCTATCCCTGAAGATAATCCTTCCTTCGTTTAGTAGTACAAATGATTATATCAACCCTATCATGTCTGATAGGGAACTCATATGTTGTGGACATTTTTGGACAGCTGATGATGATACAAGAAATATTTTGCACAAATACCATCTATGGCAGCATGGAGGACTAGAGCCATTCCTATCTCTCTTATTCATCAGATATTCAGTAGTTATCCCTTGTTCTTGGATAGCCTTCAAGATGAGATAATATGTATTTATTGCGAGTCTGAGAGTGGCTATTATTCCAGTCCAGGTTGTTTGTATTGTCTAGCTGGTTGGATATGTAGCAATTCATAACTTTCTGATGTTATGTTGAGTATTTCTCTATCAAGTCTCCGTTTAGATAAGTCAGTTCAACTTGCTTTGCTTCACAAGGAACAGCTGGGTCCTCAGAATAACTCTTTAGCTAATCTCATGTTATTAACTTCACTGTTAAGCATACTTGTAATCTACTTGTTTCTGTCTTTAGTGTTCACTCAGTGTTGTCCATGTGACACAATGCAGCACTTCAACACCTTCTGGACTGACTTCATGCTTCTTTGCTTCTATTCTTCTCATTTACCACAAATCTTGTCAGAAACACAGATGATGTAGAAGTTCCCATTCATTGTTAGTATCTTCCGACCACTGATGTCCATGTTGCTGATTCCTTTAAGTGTCCAATCTAACATCTTGGACAGTGTAGAAACATTATGGGAGATGAATTTATTGAAAGCAAATAATTCTGACTCCAATCTGTTTCAAAGTCCTCTAGAGTATTCTTCTGTCACTCTTGCTTCACTCACAGCACCTGTATAAGCGATATTCTCATTAACTCTAAAGCATTTGTAGCATTGGCCACAGGTGTTATGGGACACAGCCAGGTTATTAATATCCATATTCCTTGTCTGGTTGACAATCTTCCCCAATTTGACAGCCAAATAGAAATAATTATTCTGACTCAACTCCATTCCTGTGTCCTGTCAGAATTTTGTGATTAGTTTTAATTGTCTCCAGGTGTTATAAATATTTCAGGTTTACAAATGAAGTTCATCAATAAAAGAAGATGTGGTTACCATAAATGTTTTCTCTTTCCCAGACTCTATTATGTAGACTTTACATTTCTTTAACCAAAATATAAACACACACACACACAGCCTTCTTCACACAGACACATATTTTATGAAGAACTTCAGGTTCAGTTCCACTGTTTGGCACCTTGAACAAGTGTTTCCCACTACACTTCAAGGTTGACTAAATCCTTATGGATACATTTGGGAGATGAAAAATGAACAAAACAATAGTATTGCAGAGGCATATTCCAAGGGAACAGTCTCTCTGTGATGCTATTTATCCTTTCTGTAAACCCCTTGTCATTCATGTTAAGGAAGTCTGAAGGATATCTCACTTGTTCACAAGGAAGCAGAAATACCAAAACTACACACTGTTTCTTTGTAGATGATTTGAAACTTTATGCAAAGAATATGCATGAGATGAAAAAGAGCCCTGACCTAGTTACAACATTCTCAAGGGATGTAGGTTGGGATTTTGGTCAGGATAAATGTCGCTATATGGCTGTGTAAGCCAGACTAGCAACATCTCCATCAATGACTTAAATGTTTCCTCTAAATCTGACGACGAATGTTACAGGTATCTAGGGGTGCATGAAAACATCTTACAGTCACACCTATAACAAAACATGTATCACTAAAGAATATTACAGCCAAATAAAGAAAATTTGAACTTTGGAACTCGCTGCATTCAATAAAAGTGTCCCACAATGTGTTTGCAGTGCTAATCCTCATACCAATATTTGGGCTGCTTGATTCGACACTTGATGAGGTCTGATCCATTGATGAGAAAACCAAAAAAATATGGACAAGCAGACATAATTTCCACATAAACAGTGACGAAAACCGACTCTCCCTAAAACAAAAACAAACCAGCAGAGGCTTAATGTTAAACCAAACTGCCCTTGAATGTTGTATCATATCTCTTCAGCAACATCTTTTAACCCCAAAGTGTCAAAGTGCATCCTTTGACCAAGCTTGCATTCATGAGGCTGGTAACATCATAAGACTTGGAAGGTAGATAACCTAGAACACATGCTTAAAGAAGTTGCCTGACTCTACCACAACGTATCATCAGAGGAAAGGAAGAGCGTATATGAGCAGAAGACTATGAATGGACATGTTAGTAGAAAGCTCTAAGATGATAGTAGCATTGATCATCAAAAACAGTTTATCGTGGACCTAACAACCAGATTACTACCTCACATTTTGAAGGGTATGTGTATGCAATTCAAGAGCAAGAAATATCAACTAAATACCTGATTAACAAAAGGGACAGAAATGCAGGAAAAGCAATAAAATGTGACCACCAATGCAGACTGTAGAGTTAACACCAAAGATATCATCACCCACATAATAATCAATTGTCTGGAAATGTCATCACGGTATTACCTGCTGATGAGACATGATATTGTAGCTAGGATGCTGTGTAACGGGATCCACCATGAGGATAACCCCCAAGGACAAATAAATAAGAATGCATGGTATGACAGAAGCCATAGATTCTCAATATAAAAAGGTGTACTGGTGGAATGTCCCAGTGAAGATCTCGATAAAATGTAAGTTCAACAGACCTAATATAATCCTTTCTACTATAAGAACAAAGCCTGAAATTTTGGAGGAAGTGGAAAATCGATTAGATCGATCCCACCCCAGTACTCAACAGGTACTTACTTTATTGACCGCGAAAGGATGAAAGGCAAAGTCAAACTCAGCGGAATTTAAATTCAGAATGGAGCAATATGCATAAACCTGGTATAATATGTGACAGAGAAGAGAAACTGTATAGTTGTGGAGATTAACTTCCCAGCGGATGTTAACATAAAACTGAAGATCAGTGAAAAAGAGAATACCTATTCTGAACTATTGAAAAATCTGCAGTTACTCTATGCAGATTACAAGTTCAGGTTTATGCCTATAATTGTTGGGACTCTTGAATATGTAACACACTGCCAAAATACCAATGTTCAGAAATTAGGTTTCTCAAAATCAGAAAGGAGAAAGTTAATTCAAAGACTACAGATCCAAGCCATTACTGGTGCAGTAAAAATCTGGAGAACTTACCAGAATGTTATCATCTAATATATCTGAACATTTCTAGATATACAAGTATATGCATGAGAATGCATACATAAAACAAAATATATGAATCTGCATGCATATATGTATGTATATATATATATATATATATATATATATATGATGATGATATATATATATAGGGTTCTCCATCTGAGATTCTATGGGTGAATAGATGCATACACTTGCGTGTATTCATCAACAGCTCTGCCAACACACCAACTCAACAATATATTTGCAAACACCAGGAGCTCTCGTAACACAAAAAGTCATGTCACTTTGTTAGCGACCATCTTGAACTCTCTAAAGAACTTAAAACACAAAGAAAAATCCGTATGAGCAAATGTTTGTATGTAAATATATGAGAGAGAAAAGATAAGAAATGTAATTAAAATTGTGCTAGTAATACAAGAATTTTGAGAACAATGTATTAAATATGAAACTTAAGATACAAGAAATATTCTCATATCAGTGTTATAAGAATTTTTAAATATTGTATGAAACTAAAAGGAAGTAATTAAATCTTGCTGCTTTTAAAATTGATGTGATTAGTCACTTGTGATGCTAAAAGCACTTTAAGGAATAAATATTGATATATTTATTGATGTAACAACAAACTTTTCTACGATGCTTCAGAATTCAGAAAATGCCATTTCTATAAAGAAGCATACATGCACGTGTGTGTGTGTGTGTGTGCGTGTGCGTGTGTGTGTGTGTGGTGTGAGTGTGTGTGTGCGTGTGCATGTGCGCGTGTGTGTGTGTGTCAGTGTGTGTGGGTGTGTGCACTTCGTCCATCTCCCCACCATCAATTTAACATCCGTTTTTCCATGACTGCATGGATCCAATGAAATTTATTGAAGTAAATTTCCTATGGCCCAATGCCCTTCCTCTCACCAATCCTCACCTGTTTCCACTCAACATATTTCCCAGGACCAGACATGTTGTTCACGGGGGACTCAAAATGAATGGCATTGGGTGTAAGACAGTTACACTCCTTTACAACAATCACATGACCTCAAAACAAGAGGATAAACACACACAACATACACATATACATACATGCAACACACACAGACACACACACAGCAGATGTAGATAGAGATATAAATCAAAGCCATGTCCTTATGAAGCACATCTGCTTATTCTGGAACTCCAAAATTGTAAGAAGATGTTGTAACTGTGTGAGGCATAAGAGTTGAAAAATACTGTAAAATAGTATTTGATGAGTAATTACATATTAAAAGAGGTTAATTAGAAAAAGAATTATGCATTATTTATTCACCATTACACATGTGTTTCATTTGCTGATAGGAATTACAAAATTGTACATGGAGGAGAAACATGTAAGATATCTCCTATTTGGAATTCTTCAGTGAGAGAATAAAATAATATTAGTTGCATTATTTGATTTCTAAAAGGACATATCTTACATGTTTCTCATACATGTACAATTTTGCATCACTTATAAGCAAATGAAACACATGTGATGGTGTGTGTATTTCTGTGTGTATATCCATAGATACTCGTGAAATTTGTTTTGACTGGGATTTCAATTTCTGAATGCTTAATTGAACCAATAAAGAAAATTATATTTTTTAATATTTATAGAGAGAAAGAAACAAACAGAAAATTTCATTCTAAGACAAGAGCTTTATGATAATAATTTACAACTTCAAAAGTAATTCTAAAATAAAGACAAAAATAATGAGTGTTTTTTGTCCTGTATTATTATTACACTTGCATAGTAATAATAATAATAATAATAATAATAATAATAATAATAATAATAATAATAATAGTAATAATAATAATAATAACGATGATAATAATAATGATGATGCAGTACCAGGCAGTGGTTCTCATGGCTTCTGATCTTGACTGACTGGAAGTGTTATCATGTACATCTTTTTGTCTTGGTAAAAAATATGGGCTACAGTAAATATTCTGCTCAATACCACAGATTTGCTTGTCACTTGGTTGACCTTAACCAGTAGAGCATGTCCCTTAGTCATTGACGATATGTGCATATATGCATCTCTGATCATGAGCAGAAGTAGTGGGGGAGTATCATAGACATGTGTTGAGAGAAATTCTTTGGGGTTTGGATAATTCACCTTTGGAAATATGGGTGGTTTGTCTAACATTCTTAAACATCCTTTATTCCTTTTGAGCAGGATGGGCAACTCGATCTGAAGAAAATTTTAATTGGGCTCAACCTGCAAAGTATGCACTGTTTAACTTGATACAAGATCACTATGTTGTGCATATATGGTTGTGATGCATGTGCCTGGTGTACCCTTATCAGACAGGTAGTCATGATGGTTATACTGTGCTTCGTATATTTTACTCCAGTGTCACTTTGATGGCATGCACTGGTCTCTCACTCAATAATAATAATGATAATAATAATAATAATAATAATAATAATAATAATAATAATAATGATAATAATAATAATAATAATAATAATAATAATAATAATAATAATATTGTCAACTGGTCAATTACTGAAATATGTCAGCTCGATAGAAAAATAAGGAAACTGTTGACAATGCATAGAATGCACCACCCTAAGGCAGATACAGAACGACTCTATCTGCCAAGAAAAGAGGGAGGCCGTGGTCTTTTGCAACTGGCAATAACAATGAAGATTGCTACAATTGGCCTAGACACCTACCTGAAAAACTCAGAGGACTGGATGTTAAAACTTGTCTCAAAACATGAAAACAAGAAAGCATCATACTCAGTCACAAAACAGGCAAAGGAATATCTAAGTGAATTCCGAATACAACCAATTTCGGAATTAGAGATAGACATACAAGAAACAAACACAGAAAAAGCTAGGCGCATGAAAACCCGTGCCAAAACTGCAGCCTTAGATATTCTGAATAATAAATGGCAAGAAAAACCTCTCTATGGCAAATACCCAAAGAGAGCGAATAATGCAGATATCGACAAAGCACAATATATTCACTGGGTAATTTGCAAAAACCTGGATTTGCCCCATGAAAAAAACTGGTGGGAACACAATCCACCTCCTGTGCTTGAAAATGACCACATCTCACTCCTCTGGAACTTCACCATTCAAACTGACAGGAAGATAGATGCAAATAGGCCAGACATCATATTGAAAGACTTCAGACAAAGAACATGCCTCCTCATGACTGTCCCAATCGATATAAACGTATCTGTCAAGACCTACCAAAAACTGAGCAAATATAAAGATCTTGAAATAGAAATCAGCAAAATGTGGAAGCTGAAGACTAAAACAATACCTGTTGTCATAGGTGCCCTGGGAATGATAGCGAAAGGGACTGATTGCTACCTAACTCAGATACCAGGAAACCCCAAAATGGCAGAAATTCAAAAGATAGTGCTCATAGGAACTGCTCATATCCTACGCAAAATACTCTCTATATAATCCCAAGGTTTAAAACAAACTTTTTTTTAATTTTTTATTTTTATTTATTTTAATTTTTTTGTTTATTTTTTTATTTTTATGTATTAGACATTCACTAGTACAACACCAAAAAAAAAAAAAAAAACCCCAAATATATGGCACAGAACTTCTAACCTGTTGTCTCTTGAGGTCTCTGGGTGAGACTTGAAGCCAACTTGTACAGACATAAAGCAAAAGTCAAACATAGAATAATAATAATAATAATAATAATAATAATAATAATAATAATAATAATAATAATAATAAAAAGAAGAAGAAGAAGAAGAAGAAGAAGAAGAAGAAGAAGAAGAAGATGATGATGATAATCCTTTGTATAAAAGGCTTGAAATTTTCTGGGAAAGGGTTAGGTGGTTAGATCAACTCCAGTGCATAACTGGTACTTCTTTAATTGACCTCAAAAGATGAAAGGAAAAGTGAACCACATCAGAATTTGAACTCAGAACTTAAAGACAGATGAAATACTACCAGGTACTTAGTCTAGCATGCTAATGTTTCAGCTCATTCATTGCCTTAATGACAAAATGACAACTACAACAACAACATAAGACTAGGACTTATGAATATTTACATACCATACAGAAAATAGCGCTACCAGGCACTGTGGACACCCCCTACGTAAAGCACTTTCAATATAGTGCAAATAGGAGCCCCACAACAAACCACAGCTCATACCCAGGGCACACCAAGCTGCACTCGGTAGTGCAGTGAAATCTTATGATCCAAATGAGAACTCTGAATAATAGTAATAATAACTTGTTTTGTATTTCATGGTAATCAGGTTTCTCATTTTGCATTCCTTTATGTTAGAAATGTGAGAAACACGTGCTGGGAAGTGATCGAGGAGGCAAAAAGGAAAATAAAATCTTTTCATATAAAAGTCCTGAATATTTTTACAGCTTCCTAATGAGTAAAAGACTAAACAACTGAAAACAACACCATTATTTACTTACTTCAAATAAATTTGAAATAACGTTCTGCTCTTGATACTATATAAACCATCTTGTGTCGTTTATGTCTGTGTATTGTAAAATATCTCCAACAAAAAAAGTTAAACTCCTCATTTATATAGTTCTTTGGCAATTCCAGAATTTTATTAGATAATATCAGATTGATTTGTATAAATATAACAGGGGTCACATAGTTTCCCTTATAAATGGAAAGGTAATTACTATACAAAGTACTGCTTTCTTCTAGTGTCTTATTATTATGTTGGCCATTAGATATATGAGATAATGATAAATTGTTTTGAATAATTGCATTTTTATTTTCTTCCATCTGCATATGTGTGTGTGTGTGTGCGCGTGTGTGTGTATATTCATACATAAAAATTTACGTATTGACTCATCTATCTTTCCATTTCTCTTTTTTTATATAGATTATATATATGTGTGTGTGTGTTCCTAAGTATATAAGAAGAGATGGAATTATAATATACACAAAGAAAAACATTATATAAATATATATATATATATATATATATATATCTTATATACAAACACATATATATGCTAACATACGAAAATGTTCATATACGTATTTATATATATCTCTTTCTCTCATTATCATACACAAATATATATGCATACCCACTTACACACACACACACAAATATGCATATACATACATACACATACATGCACACGCATATGCATACACACACTTCTTCCACCCCGAAACTGTTCTTATCTCCCATTTTACTTACGACTGTCAACTCACTAAAGTTCATAATATTCGACTGACAAACACGAATAAACAAAACAGAGTGATTTGCTTTTTATTTTGTCCTGTTTAGTTTATATATTGTTGTTGTTTGTTGTGGGAGTCTTTTGTTTTGGGAGTGTGTGTTTGTGTATGCGTGCATGTGTGTGTGTGTTTGTGTGTGTTAGTGGAAGTTTGATGAAAGCCAAAGTAATAAACTACATCGAATATGATTTACACCAAGATAAATTTTTTTTAAATGAAAGAGTAATTTGATGTTTGGGTTTTGTTTTTCAATTTGTTGTTATTTGTTGTTGATATTGTTGTTGTTGTTGTTGTTATTATTATTATTATTATTATTATTATTATTATTATTATTATTATTATTATTGCAATGTGCTTTTTGTTTATTTCTTTTGTTTCAACAATGTAAAAACAAAAACAAAGATTCATTTCCTTATATTTCTAAAAATTGAACATCTATTAGTTATAAATATCATTTATTATTATCATCATTTATTACTATGATTATTATTACTATTGTTGTTGTTATTATCATTATCCTTTATTATTATTATTATTATTATTATTATTATTATTATTATTATTATTATTATTGTTGTTGTTGTTGTTGTTGTTGTTATTATTATTATCCTTTATTATTATTATCCTTTCATCCTTTCGGGGTCGATTAAATAAGTACCAGTTATGCACTGGGGTCGATGTAATCGACTTAATCCGTTTGTCTGTCCTTGTTTGTCCCCTCTGTGTTTAGCCCCTTGTGGGTAGTAAAAAAAAATTATTATTATTATTATTATTATTATTATTATTATTATTATTATTATTATTACTATTATTATTATTTATTATTATTATTATTATTAGTATTATTATTATTATTATTATTATCATTATCATTATTATTATTTAGAGGGTGGCTGATTGGCATAATTGTTAGTTGGACAAAATGTGTTGCAGTGTTTTCTTCTGGCTCTCATAAAATATGAGTTCAAATTCCACCCCTACCTGTTCTCAAGCCAGGTAATAGTTCTCTTGGGCCAGATGTGCTTTTCACAGAAGAATGAAAATGAATGAAAGAATGACAGAATAGCATTAGTTTGTAGCCATGATGGGATATCAGCATAAAGTCACACAAACACACACACATGATGTGCTTCATTCAGTTTCCATATACAAATTACACTCAAAACTTTTTCAAAATATTTGAACTCAGAATTAACATATTTTCCAGAATACAAGTTAACGTAGAATATAGTGTAAGTATTCTAACATTACTACAATCTTCTCAAAATTCTGCATCGTTTCACATGGAAATTTTGGTCCTTCAAATCAACCTACCATTTTTGCACGTAAATTTTGGTTTCAAAAATCTCACTTGTATATCAAAAATATGGTTGTGACAGAGAGGTCAATTGTCCAACATGTTAACCTGTAATTCATGGACAAGTCAACAAGGGAGTTTTAATGTGATCCCTTAATCTGCTAGAATCAGTAGCTAATTCCTCTATGAGTCATATTTTCCACCTTAAAGAATGGAAATAGTATCTAAAAATACTGTAGTCTTTGGTAACCTGTGAGTTAAAAAAGAAGTGAAGACTTTTTTTGGAACGATTATTTTGGAATTCTTTTGATCTTTGATCTGCTCAATAAAGTTAAACAAAAATAACATGAACATCTTTGCCAAAATAATTCCAAATCCAAAATAAACAGTCACTGAATTTCTCATTCAGCTTAATTCTTTCACAATCTTAGTCGAGCATAATGGTTATTAAATTTTAAACCACATTATTCAATGAATACCTGGAAAAACTTTGTTATGCATCAATTTTGGTTAAAGTATTTCTACATGACAAGAATGCACCGAATGCTTTTTCAAAAAGATAAAGGTGCAATAGATGAAAGATAACAGTTGTATGCCAAAACTGATGCAAGAAATGAAGGTCAGGAAGAACTATTGTTGGAACTAATTTGGTTTTTATGTAATCAGATTGGCAAGGAATGATGACTTTGGCAATGTCTATAGTAAACAATGTTAGATTTGGTCAAAATTCTGTAAAGTAAAGGATGTTTGGTGTATATTGATTTCAAATTTTGGCACAAGGCCAGCTATTTTGGTGCAGTGGTAGGGGTAGGGTTAGATTACATCAACCCCAGTGGAATTCCAACTCAGAAGGTAAATGCAGATGAAATGTTGGTAAGCATTTTGCTCAATGTGGTTACGATTCTGTTGCTTTCTTTAACATTATTTGATGTAAGATATTCAGAGAAATTTAAAACTGCAGTGAGTTTATGTATGTGTGTATGAGGTCCAGAGATGTATAACAAGAAAGCAGAAAATTCACACACACACATATAAACATACTGTATGGCAGCAGATGAGGGTTTTTGTTTTGCAATTCATGTTTGCATTCACTTTTAATTCCTTCCCATTCTTGAGTCATTTGGTTGTCCTTCGCTCAATTAATTTGTATGTCCCACAACGGGGTGAGGAGGGGGTCTCCACAGTTGGTTACTTGTTTTGTTTCTTGTTCAAATGTGAATCTCGCCTTTGTTAGGAGTCATTTGAGGTTCAGTGGCTGTCTTCCACTGTTGATAATTTGTGATTTTTTAATTATTTATTGGAGATTTGGAGATTGATGTAGGATCAGGAGGTATTTGTTGGCTGAGTACAGGCTGTTGTGGTTTCTAGGATTGTGGGTAACTACAAACAGAATATTTGTATTTGTATTTTCATGTATGTGTGTGTGTATATATATATATAGTATATGATGATGATCATCATCATTTAACGTCCATCTTCCATGTATAAGTAGAACAGTTGATAGGAGAGTAGGCCAGGTAGAAAAACTACCATAGGCTACTGTACATCATCATTATCACCATAATCACCACCACCATCATCATCATCATCATCAGTTAACCTCTGTCTCCCATGCAGGTATCGGTTGGATGATTTGACAGGAGCTGATAAGTGAGAGGAATGCACCAAGCTCCATTGTTTGTTTCAGCATGGTTCTATTAGCTGGATGCCCTTCCCAATGCCAACCACTTCAGAGAGTGGGTTGCGGGGGAGGGGGGTGT
>NC_043015.1:24644411-24669411 GCF_006345805.1 Octopus sinensis
TATCTATCTATCTATCTATCTATCTATATATATATATATCTAAACACACACACACACATTTATATAGGTCGTTTTTCTTTGTATGTCTGAAGAATCACATGATTCAGCCTATAAATATTGTGCTTGTATATATATCATACTTTCATTCTCTATGTTTATATATATATATATATATATATATATATATACACACACACACATATATATATATGCATATTGCTGAATGTAAGTATATATTTGCATATATTTATACACACACGCACATATGCACACAGACACACACACACACACACACACATACACACACACACTGACAATGATACAATCACATTCTATATATCTTGTGCATTACCTCACATGCTTATTACAAAAATAAATAAATAAATCTGAGAGAAGAATGAGTATCTCTCTTATTAAAATTACAAAAAAATATGATGATAATAATGATAATAATTTGCTGATGTGTATGAAAGACGTACGTGCAATCATGTATGAGTGTATACAAGCATTATATACTAAAATATATGAATAAATTCCTTTTTACTTCAAGTACAATTTACCAAAAGAAACACCTAAAAAGAAAATGTATATATTTACATAGGTATTGAATATAACAAGAGAATGAATGTAACAAACATTTTCTATGGTTGCACAGAAGAAACCAAATTATAAATTTAAACTTAGAAAAACAAAATGAAACATGAAAATAAAAAAATAATAATAAAGCACACGTATTTTTGCATTTGAAAGCATGCATATAACTGTCTATACATTTTCTCAGGAAGATTTATAGTTTATATGCATATCAATATCTGTGTGTGTGTGTGTGTGTGTGTGTGTGTGTGTGTGTGTGTGTGTGTGTGTGTGTGCACACATGAAGAAAAATAGAATCCTTTCAGCATAACTTAATGTATTATATTGCATTCTGCAGAAAATTCTTTTCAATCGTAATCTAAGAAAAATACAATATTTTTGAAGAACTGTTTTGAAATAATATAATAATTTTTTACAATTTTACAATACGGTGTATTTTTTTCGAAGTGCTTTGGACGTGTGGCTGCCGCATCTATTACTAAGCATGTGATACAAATATGCAAATATGAATGGTGTAAGCATTCTACCTCCACAAAAATTGTTAAGGTTCCTGCTGAAATTGATCTCATAATTTGAAACAGTTTGATATTTTGAATTGGAATATACCTTAAAGAACATGTAGAAGGGAATGGGAATAAAAATGGAACGTTGTTTCCAAAGATACTCTAAAACAAATGCAGAGCATTAGAATTATTTCATATTCAGTCTAAAATGCTCTGAAACATTTCCAGTAATGGTAAGTAATCACACTTATACACATATATGTGTGTATGGGATGGTATGTATGTATGTGTGTGTATGGGATGCTGTGTATGTGTGTGTGCAGGAAGGTATAAATATAGCACACACTCATACACAGTGGAATTCCTTCAGTTTCCATCTAAAAAATCCACTCACAAACCTGTGATTAACCTCAGACTATAGTAGAGATACATGTGCCATGCAGTGGGACTGAACACAAAACCACATGGTTGGGAACTTGACTTTGTTAAGCACATTGAGCCTTTAAAAGGCCAACCAAGCACTATGCATATATATATGTGCATATATGTGTATAGGTATGTACATGTATTGATATGTATATGAGACCCCCTCCTTCGGTCATGACTGACTGTGGGATTGCACCTAGAAAGTTAGCACCCAGGCACAAGTCCAGACAAGGTTGTTTATGCAGTTGCCCATGCATACCGGCCTCCCCTCTCCATGCCACTGATGTTATCCAAGGGAACGGCAACAGTAGATACAGCTTGGCACCTGTGACGTTGCAACTCATTTCTACAGCGGAGTGAACTGGAATAATGTGAAATAAAGTGTCTTGCTCAAAACACAACACGCAGCCCGGTCCGGGATTCAAACTCACTACCTCATGATCGTAAGCTTGACACTCTAACCACTGAGCCATGCGCTGTCACACATGTATTGATATATATATATATATATATATATATGGTTGAAATTTACAGAAAAACAAAAGATGAAGGCAGGTGTATAAACAACAAGCAGTTGTAATAGTTTGACGCTCAGGAAATTGACAAAGTCCTTTATGTTTCGAGCCTATGCTCTTCAACAGAGAGGAATATGATGAAATAAAGAGAGAGAGAATAAAAGGAGAAATTTATTTATATATATATATATATGTGTGTGTGTGTGTGTGTGTATATATACTATATATATATATATAAAATACAAAATGGGACAAGAATGCAAAACATTCAGACAGTTAGGTGATATATATATATATATATATATATATATATATATATATATATATATTATATGTATGTATTTTTAAAAAGTCATTAGAATAAATCTTGATACAGCCAAATTACTGAAGAAAAGTTTCCTCAAATGAAAAATTATTAATTATATAAAAAGAAAACAAAAAAAAATTAGATAAAACAGTCTTAAACAATTCTTTTGGAAAGAAGTGTACATAATGTGTGAGTGTTTTCACTGTTTATAGCTTTTAAAATGCATGTTATAGAGTGATTAGTATAGAGGAAGATGCTTTTAGTAACAACTAAAAAAGAACTTATACAATATGAACACTTTTTCATAAATACTTGTTATTCTGTTCACTCTAAAATTTTTATAAGTTTTCTAATTTTTCATTTAAGAAAATATTTTGTAATATATAAGTGTGATATATGTCTCATGATCATCATTATTACCATTTAACGACCGTTTTCCATGCTGTCATGGATTGAACATTCTAACAGGAGCTAGCAAAGTTAGGAAAAGCACCATATTTCATTGTTTTGTCTTGGCTTTTACAGTTGGATGCACTTTCTAACACCATCTCTTTTTCAGAGGGTACTGCATGTTTTGTATGTGTCACCAGCAATAGTGCTTTTCATGTGGCACCATATATATATATATATAAAACATCTTTTTCTAATCATGCATATAGATATACATATATATATCATTTTTAGAAAACTCTGAGAAGTAGAGCCGTCTATGTTTTTACTGGAGAAAGCCAGTGTATGGGGTTACTCTAGGTTTCCCATTCATCAAAGGTTTAACTTTATGGTGTATCATCAGATCCCATGTTTACATTTGGAACAAAGCTTTTCCCTTCCATATTTTAAAGAGGTATTAGGCCTTCAGGTCTTGGGATCTGACAATACACCATAAAGTTAAACCTTTTATGGATGGGAAACCCAGGGTTACTCCACAAACCAACGTTCATCAGTAAATATACATACATACATAATATATATATAAAATATATATATATATATATATATATATATATATATATATATAGGCGCGGGAGTGGCTGTGTGGTAAGTAGCTTGCTAACCAACCACATGGTTCCGGGTTCAGTCCCACTGCGTGGCATCTTGGGCAAGTGTCTTCTGCTATAACCTCGGGCCGACCAAAGCCTTGTGAGTAGATTTGGTAGACGGAAACTGAAAGAAGCCTGTCGTATATATGTGTATATATATATGTGTGTGTGTGTGTTTGTGTGTCTGTGTTTGTCCCCCTAGCATTGCTTGACAACTGATGCTGGTGTGGTTACGTCCCCGTAACTTAGCGGTTCGGCAAAAGAGACCGATAGGATAAGTACCGGGCTTACAAAGAATAAGTCCCGGTGTCGATTTGCTCGACTAAAGGCGGTGCTCCAGCATGGCCGCAGTCAAATGACTGAAACAAGCAAAAGAGCAAAAGAGCAAAAGATATATATATATATATATATATATATATAATATATATATATATAATAATATAATAATAATAATAATGATAATAATAATAATAATAATAATAATAATAATAATATTAAGGAATAAATTATTATTTCAACATTACAGGTAAAATTCAGTATAATAATATTAGACCGAATTTCATAATATATAATATATAATATATGTATATAACTAATTTAGAGATGAACCACCATTTCACAACTCAATCAATTAAGAACCCATCCAAAACCATGCTGTGAGACATATACCATGCGAAATACTAATCAAAAATTTTAATAATATATAATATTGAACAGTAAGATTATTACAATCATATAATATATAAGAGCAAATACTTTTAGAATCACAGTGAATATCATACAAAGAAAACATTCAACATAAAAATATTAATCTAAAATTAAATAAGGTATAAATTGCACAATGAAAATAATTAATACAATAATATAATGTATAAAAGTAAGTACTTGTACATTGACTACGTGCATTTCATTGCTGAAATAGGACTATATAAAATCATATAACAAACCATATCCTAGTTCATTAGAACATTCTACATATATATATATATAATATATATATACACATACTTACATAATACATACATATATGTATATTTGTATATATATATATACACACATACATATATATATAGACACACAGATACATACATATATATATATATGTGTGTGTGTATATATATATATAATATATATATATATATATATATATATATTATATATGCATACATATATATACATACACACACACACAGATATATATATATATATATATATATATATATATATATATATACATGTATATGTATTGCTGCTGAATGAGTGTTTTTCTTTTTATAATGATATAATGTACTAATTGATTAATTAAAAAATTTGTCCAAAATGCCTGTAGTGAATTGACCCTTATCCATCAACTGATACTTATTTATAATTCACCTCTCTTAAAACCTGCCCCTCGTGTGTCGTACAGTTATTAGGGACTGTATATTTAATAAAATGTTTCTGCATAGCTCAAGGGTTGATGATATACTCAGTTGCGTTCAATTAATTGCATTACGCAACCTGAGTACCCTTCTACCTGTACTTCTGTACTGAAGCTGGCATTCAGCTATAATTACTGTGTATGCCTTTTATTCTTACCTAACCCATTACCTTACCTTTAACCACCCTATTCAACTGAGTCTTGGCATATAAACATAAAATATGTATATATACACACATGCTATATATATTTATCTATCTCCGTATACATACACACAGTTATATATACATATATATATATATATATATATATATATATATATATATATATAGACACACACACACAAATAATTAGATTAAAGTAAAGTTACTTTTTGGTTCTAAACTTCCGCTAAAAATGATAAAATGATATTTTAGTAATTGCAGTCTAGCAAGTAAGTCTCCAAGAGTAAATTATTGTTTTAACCAGAGAAACACTTGATGGAAAATGCACAAAGAAAAAAAATCAATGAAACCAACACATCATAAGAAGGAAAATCACAAAAATCATTTCTTTCTTTTATTATTTTTTTTTAACCATAACGAGAATTAATATCTCATATCATAGTGGCCCAGTTGTTGCATTTGAGACTTCACCACTTCACACTACAGCACACATACATGTAGAGTATCTCATATGAATACACACATGGAGAGACAATCTTGTAAAGGTGTACACAAAATGCACACCCTATTTTGGCCCAGAGCTTCTGTGATTGTTCCTGTTCAACCAATGTCTTTTCGCTGGTTGATCTATGAACAATTTCAAGTTTGGCTTTGTACCAGTACTATGCCCTAGGCAATCACTTTTGCCACTAAAATCTAGGAACAACATATAAATTCATATACATATATAAATACATACATACTTACTAATTCATATACCTGCATACATACACATATAAATTCATATAGATATACACATATATAAAATATATCATCTTTGTCGTCATCTTTTAATGCTCACTTTTCCATGCTTCTCATGGGTTGAAAAGAGTTTATTTAAAGCAGATTTTCTAGAGTAGTGTACCTGTTCTCTCCCCACCATCACCTGTTCCCATTCGAGGTAATATTTTCCCTAGGTTCTCAATAGGTATTGAAAAAGAATGCATGACCCTGCTTCTACAACAGTAACAATTATATACGACTCTCAGCTGATGTCAAGACAAGGAAACACAGGCACTCACACACACATGTATATATACATATATATACACACACACACGAGGGGCTTCCTTCACTTTCCTTCTGAATCCACACATGAGGCTAAGGTTCACCTGGACTACAGTAGAAGACACTTGGCCAATATGCCATGCAGCAGGATTGAACTTGCAACTATGTGATTGGTAAGCAAACTTCTTGCTACACAGCCACACCTGCATTGATGTGTGCATGCTTGTGTGCATGTGATCATGATTTCAATGTCTTCTTTTCTATGACTGCATGGATGAGACAAGAATTTTGTAGGATTGGATGCTTTTCTTGACAGCACCCATTAGCCTGTTTTCAAACAAGGCAAAGATCTATCAAGCTACAACCTGAACATGTATACATGAAGAACTGGAAACAAATGACACTGTACAAATGAGCCTTTTGTTCACAGCCAACATAAACACATGAACATTCATGCATAAAGAAACTCATAAAAATACATATGCACATACATACGATAGGTTCCTTACAGATCCAATCAAGCAAACCACCCACAAGGCTTTGGTTGGCTTAAAAATATAACAGGTGACACTTGCCCAAGGTGTGACCTAGTTGGACTGAGCAGGACTGAACATAGAGCCATGTGGCTGGAAAGAAAGCAACGTAATGTGTGTGTGTGTGTACTATAATCATTTCACTATCATTTAACATTCATTTTCTATCCTGTCGTGGGTTGGATGGTTAAACAGGAGCTTGCAAGCTAAAGGACTGCACCAAGCTCTATTCTTTGGCCTGCTTTCTACAGTTTACATTTCCCTACTAAAATACTATTAAACCAAATTTTCTTCCTGTCTCCATTTACTCATCGTGCTTCTTATTTAATAACTACAAACTTGTATTTTCTTTTTCTTTTGTGTTTCTTGTTTTGTTTTGCCATTCCTTTTCTTCTCTTCATCTTGACAATGAGCAACTCTCTGAAATGTCAGTAAATCTTCTTACACTTTTCTGCTCAATATCTTGCATTGGCTGTCCTGTTCGTTGGATTAAAATATTTGTTTGGTTCACAATACAACCTGAATAAATATATTAACCATGATGATGCCAACGAAACTCAGATTATGCTGATACCAGATTAGTATTAAAAACGATTTTTTTTAAAAATAGTAAACAACAAACAAACAAATCTATTCTGTTGCTTTTTGTTTAGTGAATGGGAGCTAATTGCATTTCAATTAGAAACTAACGAAGAATTACCAGACATTGGACAGTGCATTCTTGCAGATACACTTCACCCTGTAACACACACAAGGCCTGTCTGCCTACGTTCTGTCTACTATAAAGGCCTCTCTTCATTTGGAACATTATAGCTGCATTCAGACCTATTCACACAGCTTCTGCTGCCTTCCACCATCCAAACTCTCTCTCTCACACACACATACACACACATATACACATGGATAATTTTTGATATTTCTTTTGGGTCTTTATCTTCTTTGTTCAAACTCTACCAAGCTCAGTCTCTTGGGTCAATGACATCCACTGGCTTCCATTCCAAAACTTTCACTCCTTGTGCCTGCAGCAGTAAAGATGGTAATACTTATTACTAAGACAATGAGCTGGCAGAACTGTTATTGTGCTGGACAAAATATTCACCAGCACCTTTTTGACTCTATTCTCTGAGTTCAAATGTTACAAAGGTTAACTTTGCCTTACATCAAGTTTGGTAAAATAAACACCAGGAAAGCATTGGGGTCCACATATTTGACTTCTCCCAAGTGCTGGCCTTGTGCCAAAATTAGAATGCCTTACAATCATTATTACTTCCACATAAGCGAAGGCAGATGTATTGTTTGTCTGTGGATAAGTTCTTGAATTCAACCATCAAGAACTGTTTGATGGATTTGGATGAAACTTTCACAGATGTTTGGCCTTATGACTGGCACAGTATCATTAGATTTTGGGATCGATCCAGTACCAGACATGGACTCTGGATTATTTTTTATATTTTCTTTACTTTACATGTATATATAAAGTTTCACATAATTCTCTTGTACATGCACACACACACACACATAATATCAGTTTTGAATATCACCATCCCATTTCCATTGTGTACACACACACACGCATGCAAACATACCTCTCTTTTACACACAAATATACTCACACTTCAAATACCGTTTAGCAGCTTTTTCACTCCTTCCTTCATTATTCATCTACCACCTCATCCTTTCTCATTCATATGATACTCTCTTTGCCACTTCATTTCATCTTTCTTATTGTCATTACTTTCTCTTACTCCCTCTCAGTCATGGCTATTACTCTCACCACTTGTCTTTCTCTGTATTAGTTTTTCATCTCCTCTCTCTTCACCTCTCACTCAATATATATATATATTTGGATTATTTGCCAAGGGTGTAAACCTTTTGTAACAGATTTACTCAGTACTCTATCATTATTATTATTATTATTATTATTATTATTATTGTTATTATTATTATTATTATTATTATTATTATTATTATTATTATTATTATTGTTATTATTATTATTATTATTATTATTATTATTAAGTGAGAGAGCAGTGCATGTCATCAAAGAGACACTGGTGTACAATATACGAAGCCCCATATACCCATCATGACTACCCGTCTGATAATGGTACACCAGACACATGCATCACAACCATATGTGTGTGACATGGTAATCTCATATCAAGATAAACAGCACATGACCTTGCAGGTGGGGCCCAGTTAGAATTTTTTTCTGGTCAAGTACCCATCCTGCTCAAAAGGTCCCTGAGTAAGGGTTGTTCAAGGATGTTGAATGAAACACCCATGTTTCCAAAAGTGAATTATTCAAACCCCAAAGAATCCCTCTCAACACATGGCTATGATGCTCCCTCACTACTTCTGCTTGTGATCAGAGATGCACATATCGTCAGCCACCAAGGGACATGGTCAACTGGTTAAGGTCAAGCAAGTAACAAGCAAATTTGTGGTATTGAGCAGAATATTTGCTGTAGCCCATCTTTTATTCCAAGACAAAACAATTTACATAATAACACTTCCAATCAGTTAAGATCAGAAGCCATGAGAGCCACTGCCTGGTACTGCACCAGGGCATTTATTATCATTATTATCATTATTATTATTATTATTATTATTATTATTATTATTATTATTATTATTATTATTTATTGTCTTTGCACAGCTTCTAACAGTGAAGATGTACTATCGTGCCAGCTGTTCACTACCAGTGAACTAAGGAAACACCCCTAATTTTTCGAGTACCACCTTGAGTTCAAAGCAGTGCTGTTTTCTGCAATTATTCCACCCTTATTGCAGCCCCTATTTGTTTCATGTACTTCTCAAGATTTTACTCACTTTTTCCAGGTCTCCAACAGTTATTGGTACTACTACCACCTTTTTCAACAACGACACCATTATTGGTTGGCTGGTTAGTTGGTTGGCACTCCGTCGGTTACAATGTTGAGGGTTCCAAAATGTATGTATCTATCTATATTTATGTATCTACATATGTGTGTATGCATATATATATATATATATATATATAGATAGATAGATACATAGATATAGATATATATGTATGTGACACTCCATCTGTTACAGCGACGAGGGTTCCAGTTGATCCAATCAATGCAACAGCCTGTTCATGAAATTAACGTGCAAGTGGCTGACCCCTCGACAGACACGTGTACCCTTAACGAGATTCAGCATGTCCCAGAGTATGATAAAGCTGGTCCTTTGAAATACAGGTTCAGCAGAAACCGGAAGAAAGAGTACAGCAGGGTTCACCCCCACCCCCTCCCACTGTTGGAGCCTTGTGTAACTTTAGGTGTTTTCACTCAGTAAACACTCACAATGCCTGGTCTGGGAATCAAAACAGTGATCCTACGACCACGAGTCTGCAGCCCTAACCACAAGGCCATTGCACCTCCACAACACCATTATCATTATTATTATTATTATTATTATTATTATTATTATTATTAACGAAGCAAGCTAGCAGAATTGTTTGCATGCCAGGGAAAATATTAAGCAGTGTTTCATCCATCATCACGTTCTGAGTTCAAATTCCTCCGTGGTCAACTTTTCCTGTCCTCCTTACAAGGTTGATAAACTAAATACTAGTCAAGCATTGGGATCGATGTGATAGACTTCCCCATCCCTTCACCAAAATTAGAAAGAAATATTCTTCTTATTGTTATTCTCATCCTCATCAAGTGTTAGGAGCATCAAGGCATCAGTATTTGTGATATCTTTGCTTGACATTTTCTTGGGTTCATTTTGAATTTCTTCTTTTTGAAGGAAGATTCAGATAAATGATAAATTAGAGGAATTCACTTCAACAGAATTAACTCCAAGACCCCTGAACGTGAGGCTCCAGCATGGCCACAATATCAAGACATAGTTACATCTAGGTGGGTGAGATGTTCACTCCACAACCTCTTGCTTCTGAGTTCAATCTCACTGCTTGGTACCTAAGGGGTTTCTCTTTCATTTGCTCAGCAGATTTAAGGGTTTTAGCCCTTATCTGTTTGGTGTGCATTCATCATCATCATCATCATCATCATCGCTTAACATCCGCTTTCCATGCTAGTATTGGTTGGACAATTTGACTGAGGACTGGAGAACCAGATGGCTGCACCAGGCTCCAATCTTGATCTGGCAGAGTTTCTACAGCTGGATGTCCTTCCTAACACCAACCACTCTGAGAGTGTAGTGGGTGTTTTTACGTGCCACCAGCACAAGGGCCAGTCAGGCGGCACTGGCAATGGCCATGCTCCAATGGTGTTTTTTACCTGTCATCTGCACAGGAGCCAGTCCAGCTGCATGGCAACGACATCACTTGAATGTTACTTGTTTCTGTCATTGGGCTGCAACCATTCTGAGGCACTGCCTTGACGGCTTTCTTCAAACTAATTGACACCTGTATGAAAATGTTTCAAGCGTTCAAGTTAGCTTCTTAGTCTCTTTTGCCAAACTGCAATGATATGGGGGCATAAATAAACAATCACCAGTTGTCAAGTGGTGGTGTGATGGTGGGGGACAAAGAAAAAAGCACATATGCACACGTGCAGACACACACAAACACACACACACATGACAGGCTTCTTACAGTTTCCATCAAAGAAATCTACTTATAAGATTTTGGCTGGCCTGAAGCTGTAATAGAAGACACTTGCCCATAGTCCCATGCAGTAATATGGAACCAGGAACCATGTTGGTGTAAAGCAATAAAGCAAACTTCTTACCACATAGCCACTCCTACACCTTGTGCGTATGTGTGTGTGCGTGTATATATATATATATATATATATATATATATATATATATATATATATATATATTATATATATATATATATATATACATATATATATATATACATACATACATACATACATACATACATACATACACTATATATAAGTCAGAGGTATGAGTGTGTGTGGCTTTATGGGTGTATGTATGAGTTTGTTGATGTGTGCACTATGCTAATGTATGTTGGCAGCATGGAATGTAGACGTATTTGAGGGAATTGGAAAAAAGCTTTTCTTTCAGTCTGCTATGACATTTGTTCTACACTGAGTGGAAGCAACTCTGGCCTTTGGTAATTCCACGGTCACTTTGTTGAGAAGAACTTATTAATGAAGCCATTGTTCACTCTATGTACCGTAAATGATAACCACACCAGTAAAAGAATAAATGGCAGTTCATGTTTATTTCATAATTATTGAGTTAATTTATCGTATTATTCCCCAAAAAATTAAGTTAATCATTGCTATAAAACAGCCATCTGTTGAAGATGAGTTATTGAAGAGAAACTAGAATTTCGTGCAATGTTGCAATACAAAGTTATTAAGCAAACAACACAAGACATACTTGATTTATTAAAAGTTCTGGACAGCCATAGAACAGCTATGAATGCAATCAAAATAAAATACGATGTCCCTGATGCTATATTAAATAATCTCAGTGGATTCTATAGGTTTCCTTGCCAATCAATAATTATTCATTATGCAATTAGCGAATCAAACCAAATAAGAGGTGAATTAGAATTTTAAGTACCATAACTTGAAGAAATTACAAAATATCTGCTCTTATATCCCCAGAATTATATTAATCCTGACACTTTGATGTGAAATTAAACTTTCTGCCAACTTATATCATATAAATTTGTTTTGATGTGGTACTTTATGAATATTTCATAGCTCTTTCGCAATGCTTAAGACCTTTATTATATGCAAGCTCCAAAGAAATGGTTTTCTTCCAAATAGAATTAATATTAGAGAAAAGAATGAAAAGTAATTAAGTATCAGTTTAAATGCCATTCTCTTGTAACAGCAATCAATAAAGCACCTAAATGACTTTAAGTGGACAGTTTGGAACAGTCAAGCTGGCATGCATGTCACGAAAGAAAATTTATTTTCCTAACTCTGACCTATTAATGAGTCGATCACTGATGTATGCGATGTCAAAACCTACTAAGTTCCAAACAGGAAATTAGCATATTCACCCTAATCAAGTTATTATCTACCAAATTTATTGAATTCTACACACTGAAAGTAAACAAGTTTTTCCAAATTTAGCAGTTTATATGGAAGTTGATATTCAAAGTTGCTAAACATTAATACTATTTTAAAACTGTTGTTATGATTATTATTATATATTATTATTATTATTATTATTATCATTGTTATTGTTATTATTATTATTATTATTATTATTATTATTATTATTATTATTTTATGTTGTTATTATTATTTTTATTATGATTATTATTATAATTGTCATCATCATTATTATAATTAAAAATTTTATTCCAGCTGATTGAAATAAAAGCTATATCTCTTATTTCTTATTGTTATTTAGTCACAGGTCTACCTACATTGAACAAACCAATGACCAAAACTTCCCACCTGTGACAAACAAGGCTGTCTTTCCTCAGTTAGCTGAGGAAATAATTCTATGCGATCTGCCTATTTTAAGACTTTAAGATGTGAGATGACAGAAATTTAACATCTATTTCTAAGGAGGCCAAATGCATACAGTCTTCTTCATTGGCATTTCATTTGACAAATCTTCAACAAACAATAACCAGTTGGTGCACTAACACTAAGTTTGGAATTCAAAAGAATTCTAAATCCTATTTTGACTTATTATGTCATGTGTTAGCAACCTTATCCTTCAAAGATTGCTCTAAATTCAATTAAATCTCACCAAATTTTACTGTACACAACTTTATTGCAGTTTAAACTCATCAAAGAAATCACATTCTACTCAAACTTTCTACCAAATTCCAATACTGCAACATTGGCTTACAAATGTGTTTGACTTGAATATAAAAAGAGTTGCTCTTAAATAATTCTACGAGCTATATCACCTTTACACACACACACACATATATATATATATACAGAGAGAGTGCTTCAATTTGTCTCCAAGATAAATACATCCATTTGGACCTATTGGTAATATAATTCAAAATTTTGTTTTGCATAAATTCAATTATTTACACATTATGCTTTCAAACAAGCCTTCATGAAGCAGGCTTAACCCCCTCATTACTGTATTTATTTGAGATGCTCTGCATTTCTTTCAATTATTTTAAATATAACAAAGAATTTAATAAAATAACTTAGTTATCATTAAGCTAGTGTTAGGAACGTAAATTGTGACTAAGGTTTGGTGGAAGATTTTAATTCAAAACTTATGAAAATAAGACATTTGTACTCAGAGCTAGAGCCGGTTTCAGCCAGATTTGTAACAAAAGGGTTAAACATTATGTATTTGTGTGTGTGTGTATGTGTGTGTGTGTGTGTGTGTGTGTGTGTGTGTGTGTGTGTGTGTGTGTGTGTGTGTGTGTGTTGTATGTGTGTGTGTCTAAATCCCTCATGTTTTCTGACCAAAGATTTATACAGAGTATTCTCTAATCATTATTCCCATAATCTTACTAGAACTGCCATAGTACTGAAATATCATACAATGAACATATCATTAAACCTTTTTTTTCACCCACAACTACATCGTGATGAACCAATGACATCCTCAGATGCTTAACTTTGGAGTCAAAACTTCTCAGTATTTTATATACGAAATGTAGAATATTCTTCACCAATATTCAGATTCTAAAGTTTGTTAGCTTTCAACACTCAACTCTACTTTGGCACACTTAGCAGACTTGATGGTTGAAAATGTTAAACAAGCAACCCCTCTTTTTGTATATCAGGATTATATTTTTTTCAAAAAGCCCTGGTTTTATAAAATTTTTAGAGTGTGGTTTTCAAGAGATTTGTTTCCTATAATAATAATTGCCCAGACAAATACTTTCTTGGATGTTTGCATATTCAAATGAGCGAACTAAAGCAACGTTTAATTATGCAAACAGCTGCAACAAGGGAGAAAGAAAAATACTCCCAAACAACTTTGCAATCAACTTTTTCTTGTAATTAATTGGTTGTTAATTTATTTCACCTTTTTTCTGTGTCACATTGTAATACTTATATTACATTGTAATCCTTAGTTTGTAATCATGCAGATAACATACCTTTTATGGAAATGATCAGGACATTTAAGCAGTTACCACAGGTCAGTGCTGAATATACTTTTTTATTCTTTTACTTGTTTCAGTCATTTTGATGGAGGCCATGCTAGAGCACTGCCTTGAAGGGTTTTAGTTGAACAAATCAACCCAAGGACTTATTATTTCTTTTAAGCCTGGTACTTATTGTACCGGTCTCCTTTTCTGAACCATTAAGTTATGGGGGTGTAAACACACAAACACTGGTTGTCAAGTGTTTGACGATGTCAGGGTGACAAACATAGACACAAATACATATATATATATGTATAAAGAATAAGAGGAGTTTAGTTCACTGGTGATCTAAACGAATAGGTACATTGTGTAAGTGCTATAATTGATCATCTGTTATGTTCCAAGTTCACAGCTGAGGTTGGAGCTAGGGATCAATATTAGGCTTCCATATTAGCAGGTAAATATTAGAGGAAAAAGGACAACAAAATGACCTATACCCTCTGGAAAAAGATGATCTGTGAACTTTATTCTTCTGTCTATGATTTTACTCATTTATAAACAGTGAATTCTCTGTCTGGAATTTTCCTACATACTCACCTTGTCTCTGATGCCAGAATACACAGTGTATGGACATGCAAGCCTATCACTTGGGATATTCCAGAAACAGCTGTAAGACATCCAATACTTATTTAATTGATTAATTAATTGGTTAATTAATTAATTAGTTAACTACCTCAAATTCACTTTACACTAATTAAATATTCTAAATGACTCGAGATACTTGTCTTGGCTTTTGTTGTCCTTTTTCCTCTAATATATAAATATATGACGGGCTTCTTTCAGTTTCCATCAACCAAATCCACTCACAAGGGTTTAGTAGGCATGAGGCTATAGTAGAAGACACTTGACCAAGGTGCCATGGAGTGGGACTGACTCCAGAACCATGTGGTTGGAAATCAAGCTTCTTACCACACAGCCACACCTGTGAGGTAGATTATTAAGTATATATTAGCTCACCTGTGATCACTAATTCTTTCTAATCTCAAACATCTAAACAGATATTACAGAATAAGGGAGTATTTTGCAGAGGAAGAAGGCAGCTTAACTATCTAAAAATTCAAATGATATCCCAAACTCAGACTTCTGGTGAGTTGACAACCATTTTTCAATGTTCAAGCTACCACTTCATCATCATCATCATCATCATCATTATCATCATCATCATCATCATCATCGTCATCATCATCGTTTAACGTCTGTTTTCCTTGCTGGCATAGGTTGGACTGTTCAACTGGGAAACCAGGAGGCTGCATGAGGCCCCAATCTGATCTGGCAGTGTTTCTACAGTCGGATGCCCTTCCTAACGCCAACCACTCCAAGAGTGTAGTAGGTGCTTTTTACATGCCACCGGCACAGGGACCAGAAGAGCTGGCATCGACCACGATCGGATGGTGCTTTTTACATGCCACCCAAGCAAAAGCCAGCCAAAGTGGCAATGGCATCGGCCACATTCGGATGGTGCTTTTTACATGTTACCAGCATGGGGCTCACAACTACAATTTCTAATTGATTTGATTTTGATATTTCTATAAGTAAACGTTGCAAAACCTGTTTTAAGAGTAATTCCTAACTCATTTGAATTTCTCACTGGCATATAATGTATTTTCTCTAAAAGTGCAGTTTTCTGCAACATACAACCTTCTGTTTATTATATCTAATTTGTACATCTTCATCATCATCAGCCAAGGCATTTACTAATTCCTTGATATACTTTTATATATATATATATATATTATATATATATATATATATATATATATTTTCAAGCCTCATTTTGCAATTTTTCCTGGCAATTAATACAGAATAAGATTTCTTTTCCAGTCTGAAACACCGAAGAACTTATCTGAATTTTGAATTGGTTTATAGTGGCACCAAATTAGTATTCTTCAAATGCAGATACTAACAAATTGCAAGGATATTTAAAATGAATTAAAGAAACTAGTGGAAACATCTCTTATCTGATAAGCAAACAAATACAATCAATGAATTGAAACAATAGTGGAGATCTGGGTTAAAATGTTGGAATATCTCATTGCTTCAGAAGATATTGTTGCTGTTGGATGAGAGCAGCTGATAGGGGCTGATACACATTAACCAAAATGTTATACTTTTTAAGTAGATGATGGATTAAGGTGAAGAATGATAATCCAAAGAACTCTTAGAACACATCTGCTCCCAGTCAGAGGCAATTATCCTCTTTAGAAGCTTTGTTTACTATAAACAAAATTGAAATATAATGAAAACAACTGCTTTAAAATACATATATAAATACTAATAAAATACATGAAACATTCAGTTTGTTTTAATTTGCCAATAAAAAATAAAACTTTAGGATGTTTGTAATTTACTGATAAACTTTATGGTTCCAATGAGATACATGGAAGCTGATTTTTCTCTGCCTTTAATTAAAATCTACTTTCACTTTACTTCATTAAATCAGGAAAGGAAAAAAAATAAATGGAAGACATAAAACTATTTCAAAAACACTGTAAACCAATCCCTTTGAACCGTATAAATTGCTGTTTTATGTAATTAATACCAATTCAATTAAAATTAATTGAAGTATACTATTATATCTTTATTCTAATTAAAGTGTAATATATATCCTTGTTCCAAATATTTTTATTTCATGCAACTTCTCTTTTATTATCGTCAGATATGGGTTAATTGTGTACTTTGATTCAAGCCTGAATCTTTAGGGGAATTCTGTGGGGCTGGAAGAGGGAAAGGAAAAATGAGGGGTTCCTAATATGCCTGAGAATAGTATGAATATAAGTGTAATGAGAATACACCTAATTAGGAATTGGAAACTAATTTATTGGCTCTGGTCACTGAAAATGAAGCGTAACACTACAAAATCCTTACAATGAATTTGTAATTTCATCATTCATGGGTTCACAGGAACAACAACTGTTGACCTCTTCCTGATTCCTCGCTACCAATGTACATTAATATTGCTGTTGCCCCATGCTGTCTAATTCAACTATACCAACCCACACTGCTTCTTATATCATTTTCCGACTAATTCTGTCTTGCCAACTGCCAAAATATACTGATGTATAGTTGAGCCAACAAAGGATCTTCACTTGGGGTGCTTTAAATGTACATACCAGAAATAGCAACCAAATCTTCCTTGAATCACACTCCATTGCATTAAATAACTGTCATATTGTACACTGTGCTTTATATATATATATATATATATATATATATATATATATACATACTATATATATATATATATATATATACATATATATATATATGTATGTATATATATATACATACATATGTATATATAAATATATATATATACTTATATATTTTTGTATATATATATGTATGTATATGTATATAATATATATATATATATATATATATATAATATATATATATATTGTTATATTTCGGAATGGTCATATTGCCAACAAAAACACACGCACTATATATTTGGTGTTATTTTGCTTCAGTGATATTTATTTTTTAGCCAATAAAAACACACGCACTATATATTTGGTGTTATTTTGCTTCAGTGATATTTATTTTTTACATTAATCTTAATCTTATTTCGGCCAAAGTTCTTTAGTCACACTCCTGTGACCGCATCAGTGGTCCTTTGTTTTCTTCTCACTTACTTGTGTCTCTCCTTACTAACTGTCAGCCATTTTGTAAAGGTGCTCTAACATGACAGCTAAATTTCCCTGAATCATATTCTGTTTAAAACGAGATAACAATGGATAATAACCTTTTAGATACAATTTGTTAAAATCTTGCACAACAAATATTTAAACGTACTATATACATATATATATATATATAAGTTTTCCTTATTAAGTAGTTGTCCTTAATTGCTAAATTTTTATTCCGAAAAAACTTTTCCTCTCCCGAAATGCAATTCGTAAAAGTTTGCCATTTATCCGGATGTAATATATGTAAACTCACCCATGTGCTTCGTTGATGTTGATCAGTTAGCTGATCGGCTTAAGCGGGGCAGGGTCGTTGTTTATTTATAATACATTCAGGCCTGCTGATGAATACGTAAGTATGAAATCACTGTGATACAGGTCTATATTTTTTAAATGTCTTACTTTGAAAAATTGCATTCGGTGGGATTAGTAATATTTTTGGTAGAAATGACTAATTGTCCCTCTTAGCGTGTGGCATTTATGTATAATGCCTTCTGGCATGTATGTATAATGCCCTCTATATATAAATTAATATGTTCAATAAGAAATAATATTTTCGAAATTTTTTCTCTTATGAGGTTTTCACGCTATCTACCTGACAATTTCTTGTTAAGTTTTCCTTATTAAGTAGTTGTCCTTAATTGCTAAATTTTTATTCCGAAAAAACTTTTCCTCTCCCGAAATGCAATTCGTAAAAGTTTGCCATTTATCCGGATGTAATATATGTAAACTCACCCATGTGCTTCGTTGATGTTGATCAGTTAGCTGATCGGCTTAAGCGGGGCAGGGTCGTTGTTTATTTATAATACATTCAGGCCTGCTGATGAATACGTAAGTATGAAATCACTGTGATACAGGTCTATATTTTTTAAATGTCTTACTTTGAAAAATTGCATTCGGTGGGATTAGTAATATTTTTGGTAGAAATGACTAATTGTCCCTCTTAGCGTGTGGCATTTATGTATAATGCCTTCTGGCATGTATGTATAATGCCCTCTATATATAAATTAATATGTTCAATAAGAAATAATTATTTTCGAAATTTTTTCTCTTATGAGGTTTTCACGCTATCTACCTGACAATTTCTTGTTAAGTTTTCCTTATTAAGTAGTTGTCCTTAATTGCTATATATATATATATATATATAAAGCACATTGTACAATATGACAGTTATTTAATGCAATGGAGTGTGATTCAAGGAAGATTTGATTGCTATTTCTGGTATGTACATTTAAAGCAGCCCCAGTGAAGATCGTTTGTAAAAAGACAAGATGGCCATGACTGGAATGTGTTACTGTCAATCTGTAGCAAGGAGTTTTGAAGTCTGCAAATGATAAGAGAAAGGATACTACATTGCTCTAAGCCTTTCACTTTAGATGAATGTGGTGAGGAGACAAGCATTCATAGCAGGACAAAAATAGATTTGGGCATTTATAAGTTTAGTTATGGATGAATGACAAACTCTTTATTGAGGTTGTGTAGATGAACAATTAAAAATGTTAGTGGATCAAGGACTTCATGATAAAAATTGATCAAATGTGGAGGAGAGTTGGAGTTAATGAGGAGACACTATAAAGGTGCTCTAACATGACAGCTAAATTTCCCTGAATCATATTCTGTTTAAAACGAGATAACAATGGATAATAACCTTTTAGATACAATTTGTTAAAAAATAAAAGTGTCTGGAATGGCTTTTGGTATGATGCGTGTTTGGCTAAAAGTCGACCTTGGTCTAAATCACAATAGCAACATATATAAGTAAATCTTCTTTTTATTCATGGAGTGACAGTATTTGTGAACATAATATAGATCTAATGTATGCATCAATCTTATTATTACATCATATCATTTCCCATCTCATGACCATATTTCTCATAAAATATATTATATGTTCTTGTTACCCTTATTTTCATAAAATATGTCTTCAATTAATTTTGGAAATGCAGAAGAATTCTGGGGGACTTAATAAAATAACTGATGTGATCATTATTAAGATGCTGTTTGGAAAATAACCTAGATGAAAGTTTCCTATAAAATTACTATGCAAGGTTTTCATTTACATGTGGACATTTTAAAATTGAGGGTGTTGTCTTACATAACTAGAAGTGAGACAGGTTGATATTGAAAGTTTCAACAGAAGCTCTTAATGAAATTATCAACCACAATGTGTTTTTCAACAAAGGACCTTACGTTTGCTATGTAATTAAGGGTAAGGTCATTATTTTAATATTGCTCATGAAAAGTCACACAATAGATGTAGTTACAGCTGAGAAACCTGGAAATACGAGTCACACATGAATGTCAATACTTGTTCCATAGATTGTCATTACAATGACAAAATTCCAGTGCATAATAATGTAATTGATGAAGAGACCATAGGTTGCCAAGCTGAAATCAACTGCAATTGTTTCACTGTGTGTTCACTATTCATTGATAATGACTATGAAAACTAGCTTGTGAAACATATGTTATTGAACAAAACCGATTCATATGTTATGCAATATCCATTCACCTATTTATTCATGCTACCTTCCATTTTAATACGTGGTTCTTTGCTGAACCAATAGTGTAGCATACATAATGATTCGTAGAAGTTGGTTGCATGTATGGCATTGATTGTTCAAATGGCACCAAGGTCGACTTTGCATTTCATTTTTCCAAGGTTAATAGTGTTATATTCCTGAAATTGATGTTACTTTCCATTTACTTTGTAAAAGTTATCCTTGTCAATTAAATTGATTTTGCTTTGTACAAGACATACCTAACAGATACATTCAATTGATATTGTTAACAACTACACTAACAAAATACTCTTACCTCCTTCTTTTCAATGTTTCTCCTTCTCGTTATCATTTAAAGATTTGTTTTCCATGCTGGCACAGAGATGACAATTGACCAAGAGCCAGCAAGCCAGAGGATTGTGCCATGCTCTGCTTTGGTATGATTTCTATGGTTGAATAGTCTTTCTAAAGTCATATTTGGATAAACCTGCTTTTAAAACCTGTAAGCCCAAACACTGGGACACAGGGACTTTTAGCAGTAATTCATTCAGCTAATTCCCAACATTTACCACCACAGGATCAGAAATGAACATACTACAAGCTCATAAAGTGGAAAAAAAGCAAAACACTGTTTTGCATATTCCTTTGAAAGACATTCCAGCAGATATGAAAATGTACATATGCTAATCACTGTTGTATTTCACTTTAAGAGAAGAAATTCCTTCAGACAATTTATGTTAACAACACATGCATGATTCAGTGATACAGAGGATTCTGAGACACAAATGTTTCAACATTATTATGTCTCTTCAGTCAAATGTAACTCTGGATATTGGAATCTAAACAAGACTGGTTGTTCTTGTTCATAGAGTTTATTAAGCAGATATATGCAACAGTGATGAGCATATTCACGTTTGATCAGCTGTAATGCATTAAGAGCAACTGTACACATCATCATAAGAATTTAACTTTTTATTCTTTGGCTCCCTTATCAACTCAGAGTGTCAAGCCTATGACCTAAAGTGTTTCTACTCCCTGTGACACAATGATTGTATCTTTTAGACATATATTGTCTAACTTTATGCAAATATGACTGCTATTTCTCACACACTGAGCAACTATGTTACTATTTCCATGCTTTGATTGAAAACCAGAAATGTTGCTTGTAGAGCTAAGAAGGTAACCATAAATATAGTTGCCATAAATATGGATAGATGAATCATTCACAGTCTCATGCAAGCAAACATGAAATGACAAAAGTTCCACATCATTTGAATTCAGAATATGATAATAATCAGGATGATCATGATGATGATGATATGGAAGGAAGTATGATAACAGCTAAGTTTGTTCACTGGAGATTGTGGGCAAAGAACAGTCATGAAAGAACACACAGACCAGAAGACATCACTGAGTATAATGAGGGTTTTTACAATCCAGTGTGACTCAGTGATTGATGCTTGAAGATGACATGTTGTTGCAATGGATGAAAATAAAGAAAGAAATCAAGATCATAGATATTGCCATATCTAGGAATGTACAAGTGGATGACAGAAATCATTGAAACGTACAATCTATTTAAAGGTGAAATTGCATGAATGTGGACCTTGAAGTTCAGAACTGTCAGTCCCGTAGTTGAAGGACATTAACTGAGGTCATTAACAAACAGGTTTGACAAATTTGTTGGAGGAATTGGGATTGACACGAAGGTAGAACATGCCCAGAAAACTGCTTTACTGAGGACAAGTAGGATCTTAAGACTGGTATTTGTGTGTTAAGTATCATGGAAAGAAACCCTGGGAGACCTTTGACAACAAGTTACTGTCTGCTCTTACAGAATTAATAGGAGTAAGTGAAATTGAGAGCTCAGAGAAAAGAAATGAAAGGATAATAATAATAATAATATCCCTAAAGATTTGAACAGTTGGATATAGGAAATAGGCATAAAATCCAGTTTAGTACAGCTTCTGAAAACAGTGTTGTTAAAGACAGCTAGGATATTTAGGAGGGTTCTTGGCATCTAAGGTTACTTTTCGTAGCCCAGTGTTAGGAATTTTTCTTTTCCAACAGTCCAATATCATGTGTGCATATGAATAATAATGATAATAATAATAATAATAATAATAATAATAATAATAATAATAATAATAATAATAATACATTGCTTTGTCTTGGTATAAAAGATGGGCTACAGCAAATATTCTGCTCAATACCACAGATTTGCTTGTCAGTTGTTTGGCCTTAACCAGTTGACCATGTCCCTTAGTGGTTGATGATATGTGCATCTCTGATCACGAGCAGAAGTAGTGGGGGAACATCATAGCCATATGTTGAGAGGAATTCTTTGGGGTTTGAATAATTCACCTTTGGAAACATGGGTGTTTCGTTCAACATCCTTAAACAACCCTTATTCAGGGACCTTTTGAGCAGGATGTGTTACTTGACCAGAATAAAATTCTAACTGGGCCCCACCTGCAAGGTCATGTGCTGATTATCTTGATATGAGATCACCATGTCACACACATATGGTTGTGATGCATGTGCCTGGTGTAGCCTTATCAGACAGGTAGTTATGAAGTGTATACTGGGCTTCGTATATTTTACCCCAGTGTCACTTTGATGGCATGCACTGATCTCTCACTCAATAATAATAATAATCATAATAATGATAATAATAATAATAATAATAATAATAATAATAATAATAATAATAATAATAGGGAAATACGAAGGTTGTGGTCAATGAGGAGAGCAGATGTGATACCAATAGTAATTGGGTCACTTGGAAGTATCAGCACTCAACTGCCAACAGTGGCTAAAAAAATTCTTCACAGGGTTCTTGAAGCATGACCAGTAAACAGGTGTCACCTTTGCCTGCTGACTGTGGACAGCTGACACTTTTCTTCATACCCAGCAACATAAGCTGTGAGTTTTCATATAATAATAATAATAATAATAATAATAATAATAATAATAATAATAATAATAATGATAATAATAATAATAATAATTCTTTCTACTTAAGGCACCACAAGGCCACCAGTTTTTTGGGGAGTGGCACTTCATTTTATTGACTCCTGAAAAGGTGCCAGTTTTAACCCTAGAAGTATTTGAAGCCAAAATGTAAAGAGCAGTAATAATTCCTATGAAGCACTTTTTCTGATATTGTAACAATTCTTGCCGCTTTAATAGAAGTTTGTTTTAAGAACAAGGCAAGTAGTTTCGAGGGGGAGGGTTAGATGATAGCCTTAACCTGACGTACTTGACTGATACCCAAAATGAAAACAACTGTGACCTCAGCAGGAAGGGAACTCAGATTGTAGAAAGCTGGAGGAAATACCAGAAAGCTTTCTCCAGATGATCTGATGATTCTTCCTAGTCTAATCACCAATCACTGATATTCCATGTGGTGGGATACACCCAATAGCACAACCCAGCATTTTACAGAGAATTTTGTAAAATGAAATCAATTGGGTACAAACTCAGAAAAGAAAAGGAATTATCTGAACACTTCATTATGCTGTCCAGCATTTCCAGTAAATCTGCCAAATTCTTGCCTCAAAGATAACTATTTAAAGTCTGTCCAAATTCTGTTGTCCTTGTTTCTATTGATTTTCCTGATGAGTTACTAAAGCCAAAATGAAAAACAAAAATAATAATAATAATAATAAAAATGGTGATGATGATAATAATTTCAAATTTTGGCACAAGGCCAGCAGCTTCGGGAAAGGGGTTAAATTGATTACATTCAGCCCCAGTATGTAACTGGTACTTATTTTATCAACCCTGAAAGGATGAAAGGCAAAGGTAACCTAGGCAGATTTTGAACTCAGAACATAAAGATAGAAGAATTGCTACAAAGTATTTTGCCTGGTACAGTACCAATTAGACCAGCTCACCACCTTAACAGTAATGATGATAATAATAATGAGGATGATGATGATGATGATGATGATGATGTTCAAGATGTTGACAGTGTTCAAATTCTTAGCTCTAAATGCACTTTTGTTTCAAAAAGTCTTTAGAAATGTGATCATATATCAATTTGCCAGTTCTCTAATAACTCCAATGCAAAATTGCTACTTAAAGATTTGTTAAGCATGATCAAAGCAAGGAATTGATGCCAATGCTGCCGAGAACTGGTTTACATTGTGACCTATCAGTCACCATTATTATTACTTCAATGTACACAACAG
>NC_043015.1:24674411-24679411 GCF_006345805.1 Octopus sinensis
CATTGTAACATTTAGAATATCTGAAATTATGTTTTCATAAATCTTTTTCATTTGGTTGTCAAACAAGATTTATTTCATTTGTTTTTGTATTTTTATTTTAATCTCTTTTTCTGTTCTTTCACTAGAAATGTTATACTTTAATTTAAACACACACTTGTTAAAAATCAATATTCACACTTTCGGGCTTTTCGGATTTACATGTTTTATGTTGTTTATTTATTTGTTTTTGTTCTTTATTTCTTATTTCCCCTCCCCCCACTCTTTATGATGTTACATCCATACACCACATCAATAGAAATCTGTGTCTATCGAACAGGGAATAACAGAAACTTTGTATAATAAAATATTTCATTTCCAAAGGCAGTATCTAGCAAAATTAGAGAGAGAATAGACAAAAATGCCAACAGCATTTAGTTACATCTCTTCACATTCTGATTTCAAATCACCCTGAAGCTGAATTCATCCTCCATGGCCTCAACACCACCACCCATCCACCCTAGCACCTTTCCCACCTTTTTTTCCAATAACCCTAATCATCCAATTTTTTCCCTGTTCCCTGCTATATTCCTTGACCAATACCAGTGTAGAGATACAGTCGGGGTATGTGACATGCTGTGCCAAAATTGTCATTATTTTGCCAGGATTTGAAAAATGATAAAGAATACCCACCATGGGGTGGAATTTGGATTTAGAACATGAAGAATAGTAACAATTGTTTTGTCAAAGCATGTATGCCATTCAACAACTGCTGCTTTAATTTTACTGTCTCATTAAGTGTGGGTGCAACTCATTAATTGAATTGTAAGATTTAATGCAAGTAATGGTTTGTATTTAGTCAGAAGGTCAGTAATTTTGAGAAGAGGGGTGCTTAGTATCATGTACCCCTGTACATGACACATATTTCATTATATTGACTCCAGAAGCACGAAAGAAACTGGTGACCTGAGCAGTATTTGAACTTGGAATGCAAAAGAGCCTGAAGAAAACCACCAGCATTTTACTTCACACTAAGTGCTGACTGGAGGTAAAGATGAACGACAGACCAGCACTTCAATTACAAGACTATTTGTCATTGCAAACACTACACAGCAGTTGTACCTTTTGATATGTGGTATATTTGAAGAACGGCTAATTCTGCTAGTTTCAAGGGAATCATGAATTATTTAGTGAAAGTGAAATAATGCAAAACTCTCTTAATACCAACCTATCTGAAAATTCCCCTGGTTCTGGCACAAACTTCCTGTTTAAAGTGTTCCAAATTGAAACCTTGCAGCATAATTTCATGCCAATTTATGTTCAAATACCAACTTGATAAGAGAAAATTTATTTTAGATCTTTCATTCTTCTTGAAGTTAATGAAAACAAAAGTAGAGGATTTCAATGGAAATATGGTAACAGAAGGGTTAAAATATCAGGGTACACACATTTAAATAATATTTACTCTGAAGAGAAACATCAAACTCTGTAATAAAATTAGTGAAGTGGTCAACTAAAAAGTTTCATGACATGTATCAAGTCCTAATAAATAGGCAAATTCTTGCTTTCACTTTAAAGTTGGTGCTTATTTCACTTTAGTTTTGGTATTAACTTTATCAGTCTGATAGGAAAACATCTAGGTACCCCCTCTACAACTCTCAGATCTTATGAAGCAAACATAAATACTTCTATATATTTAGTCCAACAACCTGCAGCATTAACTTGCAATACCACTCTAATTTCTCTCTCTCTCTCTCTCTCTCTCTCCCTCCCCCCTCTCTCTTTCATCATCATTGTTTAACGTCCGTTTTCCATGCTAGCATGAGTTGGACAATATAATACACACACACACACACACACACACACACACACACACACACACACACATATATATATATATATATATTTATATATATACACATACACACACATGTATTCACACACACACACACACACACACACACACACACACACACATGTATTTGAATGTAATGCCTAAAATGGCTCATTCCTGTCCCACTATCATACTTTAGCTTCTCAATAACTGACCCAAAACCATTTCCTTCTCTGCTGTATCCCCATTCAAGTGAAGAAACTTTTTCTAGTGAGATACTTTGTGATCTCACTAATGCCTATAACACTAAAATTACATCCAGGACACACTGCAAAATGGTTGGCATTAGGAATGGTATTCAACAGTATAACTCTTGCCAAAGAAGACATTTCAGGCCAATACAGGCCATGGATTAATGGGATCCACTTGAACCAACTCACCAAAGTTAGCATGGAATATGGACATCAAATGACAATAATGACAAATAATAAGTTTTTGGTAAGAATTGTAGACGAAAGTGTCAGGAAAGAATACACAGGAAACCAAAAATTATTCTCCCTTTTACTGGCACCTGACCCTGGCCTCATTGACAATTTTAATTCATCTAATTGGATTTCTAACTTAGAATTTATGGAATTTGTTAATTATAATCAATGGTTCATTGTTTTGAATGTCATAAAATGTTGCCCAATGTTTAACTTTCTCCACTCTTCTTGGCATATTATTTGCTTTTCCTACTCAGACATGAGACAAATAGTTTAAAAGTGGGTGGGAAGCATTATCACAGTAATCAACCGGTGTGATATTGATAATATTAGAACCTGAAACCATGTGGTTGGGAAGCAAGCTTCTCAGCCATTTAGCCATACTCATACCTCACTGTTTAAACACACACACACACACACACACACACACACACACATTCAACTAGTGTATCACTGATAATTCTATTATTTATCCTAGTGAAATTTCAACTTCGAATAAAGGTGAAGTGAGGTGTCAGATAATCTTATGCATCTTAGACATTCTCTCCTTCAAAGACTACAGATCTGAAGAATAATTTCTTTGATGTGGATTTGACACCTCTACACTTTAAGGAAATACCATTCACTAGACATAACAGGACAATAATTTTGAACTACAGCCTCACAACCCATGAACTGTCAACATCATTCAACCATGCATGCATTTTGCATTCAGACGAGCTGAAGGCAAACTTCCTGTAGTAGTAGCAGTGATTCTAGGGAATGAAGGATGTGTGACTGTATGTGGAAGCTACAATGGCTTGTTTAGTGCAAAATACAATGGTTTGTGGCAGGTGTTTAAATTGAAATGCCTACTAATATTAAATCGTGCATTGGTTCGTATTTCCAGTAATAAGTTGTGTAAGCTGAAACAAAGTATGAAATCCACAAGAATGAAACATAAGGAACAGTAGACATACCCAATACAGCCTTGTGAAAATATTAAAATTTTCCATACTCCCATCTTTGGTTTGGACACAGTAATGTTCACACCATACAAGTAATTGTTGATATAACAGATGGATACTCCATACAGTGCAATAATACTACAGAGAGATTCCCAGTTCTTGATATCCTTGAAGTTGATTACAAGCATCAGCAGAAACTCATGGCGGCTTAATTATAAAGTGCCATGGAAAGGTATTTCCACTGCACGACCTACTACACCTTACTCCCACCTGTTCCTCTAATAAATGCCCATCAACCACCTATCTACCTCCATCATCATGTAGATGGTGACTTATACCCATATGGTATGGTAAACACTAGTTGAATTTATGGAACTTCTTTATAAATTACCTTACAACCACACTAAGGACAAAACAGAGGAACTGGAAAAAAATGCTACAAGTGTCAGGCAGTTTTAACTTATGCCAGTCTCAAAAATAAAACTATTGTTACTCTACATGCCAAATCTAATCTCATAAAATTAAATCTCCATTTTGCTGAACAAGATTACTACTCAGACATGAAAGGTTTTCAAGCCACATGTTCTGTTTTTGTTAATCCATGTACATAAGTTCTCTTCTACTTTTAATTATTTAAATTCTTCCTCAAAGGAAGAAGCTGGTTTGTAACACACATACAAATCGCCATTGTGGGAATGTAGATAACAAAAACATTTTGAATTTTGGAAAAACATTGCATATTTTGACAGATCCACTGACTGTGTTTTAGATGTGCAAATTACGTGGTTGATTTCTTTTTCAGAAAACTCTTACACTTGCAAATTGTCCTTTAGGCATTTACTCACAAAACCAATTGCACCAGATAGCATAAATATGAATTTAGAAAAGCTGAACGTTTCAAAGCAGTCTTCTCTATTTATACTCTTTCTCTTTCACTTTCAAAACATTATTTATATCACTGGAGCAGGTGATCTTTATGAAGGTCCATGCTTTTTCCCATTTGTCGCAGGCAACAATGTTCAACCTGTAATTAAGGTCTGTGTGTGTGTATATGTGTGTATCTATGTATGTTTGTTTGCATGAGTGAGTGTATATTCCTGTTTACTGATTGTGTAATTGATGTTATGCAGTTGTGTAATTACCACATACAGAATAGTGTTAAGCATTGTTATTTCTTCAAACAGCTTGTCATCATCATTATCATGACAGCCATCATTAATATCTCTCACATAGGATCAAATTATCAAAAATAAATAAAAAAATAAAAAAGGAACTAATTGTCTCATTCCATTTCTGAACAACTGCACAAGTTATTTTACTATAAAAAACAAAACTGGAAATAAATGGTGACATGAAAAAGAAAAAACCTAAACAAAAAATTGTTTGTAGTAACAGTTCTGCAATGATAGCGATGGTGTTGGTGGTGGTTTAAATAAAATTAACAAACAGATGCTAATTAAATTCTATACCATTTAAATCAGCATTTCAATTGGAGCCTCGCAAATTAGGATATTTGCTTTGAGGGGAATTTTCAAGTAAAAACATGTAAATTAATTTCATATGATGTTATTTAAAAAAAAGCTAAAAAGGATTCAATTTAGCTTTCCAATGGATGACAAAATGGGAAGGCAGCTATGGACATTACATTTAATTTCTATTGTTTTGCATTTTAAATTCTATAAATATTTATCCATTTGTTTACTTTTACATGAAATGCAGAAATAAGTAAAATTCCAGAGACAAATAATTTATGAATCA
>NC_043015.1:24684411-24704411 GCF_006345805.1 Octopus sinensis
ATAGGTCCTAATTTAATCAACAATTGTCTAGACAAGCCACATATATACAAAAAGCACTGACAATAATATTAATAATAATACTGATAATAATGACACTAACAGTAATAAGAACGACAACAGCAATGATAATAGTAATAATAATGAAATAACTGACAGCTACTCATCTGTGACTCCTTATTTAGCCCATCTAATCTCCTGAACAAACTAATATGTTTAACACAGGATTTCTAAACCAGACACCAGAAGAAAAAAAAGTCAATGTGAAAAACAAAACAAAAACTAACCAGAAAATTGTAATTCGAAAATATGAATAAATAAATGACTAAAAAAAATATACAAAATATTTTTAAAACATTGATACAGCAAAAATATAAAAATTATCTCAACTTTGATATGTTTGCCTGTGAGTATATGTGTATGCATGTATATGTATGTATGTATGTATGTATGTATGTATGTATGTATGTATGTATGTATGTATGTATGTATGTATGTATGTATGCACATATATATATAATATATATATATATATATAATATATATATATATAAATATATAGAGAGAGACAAACCCATAAACCCATAAATATAGAATTGTGTTTTTGCAGATTCAATTAACTTTTTAAATTCGTTTTAGCAATAATTTATTCAATTAATCAATTAATTGTGTGTGTACATGTATTTGTACATATGTGTGAATGTATATATGTATATATATGTATATATATATATATATGCACATATATATATACATATATATATATGCATATATATATGTGTGTGTGTGTCTATGCACACATATATGTATATTTGTTCATATATATACATATACATATGTATACATGTATACATATATATAGTAAATATATGTATAAATGTGTACACATATATATATACAAATATATACATATATATACCTACATATACACACACACACACACATATATATATGAATACAGACATTCATATATGCACACATACACACACATATCTATTAATCCCTACACATGTTTTCTCTCTCTGTATGTTTATTCTCTCTCCATTTTCTTTCTTCTTATCCTTTTCTCTCAAATAGCATGAGCTCAAAACGTCAGTGACTTTCCCATTCTTCCCAAGTGTCAAACTAATACACTTGCATGTTGTTCCATCACCTAACTACACATATAAATGCATGCACACACACACACAGATATATTATCTGAAAAGTATGCTATTAAATATCAATCATGATCTTACCAATCAGTTTTGCATAAAGAATACAATGGAGTGTAAGGTAACAATCCAATTATATATACATTTTTGTGGGTAACAAGGCTACAAGTGGTTTCACATCTTGTGAGTTACTTGGTGACCCTGGCAGCGCTGGTGCCATGTAAGAAAGCATCCAGTTCACACTATGAAGTGTTTGGCATTTGGAATGGTATCCAGCTGTAAAAACCATACCAAAATTAACTTTGCCTGTGTTAGTGCCACATAAAAGGCACTGAGTCCACTCTGCAGAGTGGTTGGTGTTAGGAAGGGCATCCAACCATAAAAACTATGCCAAAACAGACACAGAAGTCTAATGCAGTCTTCCGCCAGGCCAAATCCTGTCAAACCAGCCTACTAATGTCAGCATGCAAGGCAGACCTCAAATGATAATGATGATGACGTGTGTATATTTATATATATATATATCATCATCATCATCATCATCATTTAACGTCCGCTTTCCATGCTAGCATGGGTTGGATGGTTCAACTGGAGTCTGGGGAGCCCGAAGGCTGCACCAGGCCAGTCAGATATATATATATATATGCAATTTAAAAATAGGATAAAATCTTTATAAGAATTTCTCATAAGAGAAAAATCCACCAATTTTTCTCTTAAATATAATATTTTATATTATATAGAGGGCATTACTATACATAAATGCCACACACTAGGAGGGACTCTTAAAGTCAAAATGACCAAAATAAACACATCAACACACACACACACACACACACACACACATATATATATATATATACACATACATACATACATATATATATATATACACATACATACATACATATATATATATATATATATATATAAAATAAGGGCAAAAGAAAAATTCTAATGCTAAATATGCTGAAAAAGACAAAATTGTCAATAACCATTATAATTTAAGCGTCTCGAAACAAGCCGATAGAAATTTCTAAAAAAATCCGCTATAGGCGCAGGAGTGGCTGTGCGGTAAGTAGCTTGTTTACCAACCACATGGTTCCAGGTTCAGTCCCACTGCATAGCACCTTGGGCAAGTGTCTTCTACTATAGCCTCGGGCCGACCAAAGCCTTGTGAGTGGATTTGGTAGACAGAAACTGAAAGAGGCCCATCGTATATATGTATATATATATGTGTATGTGTATGTGTGTGTGTTTGTGTGTCTCTATTTGTCCCCCTAGCATTGCTTGACAACCGATGCTGGTGTGTTTATGTCCTCGTCACTTAGCGGTTCGGCAAAAAAGACCGATAGAATAAGTACTGGACTTACAGAGAATAAGTCCCGGGATTGAGTTGCTTGATTAAAGGCGGTGCTCCAGCATGGCCACAGTCAAATGACTGAAACAAGTAAAAGAGTAAAAGAGTAAAGAGTAAAGAGAGTTACCATACTGGTCCCAATTTCGGGGTTAATTCATAAGAATTTTCCCCTCCTCAGCGATAAATACGTAAGGCATAAATGAAATACTTACTCATGGGTATGAGTATGTATTTCATTTATGTCTTACATATTTATCGCTGAGGAGGGGAAAATTCTTATGAATTAACCCCGAAATGGGGACCAATACGGTAATAACGGATTTTTCTTGAAATTTCTATAAATTTCTTAAATTATAATGGTTATTGACAATTTTGTCTTTTTCAGCATATTTGGCATTAAAATTTTTCTTTTGCCCTTATTTTATATGTTATTTATAAATTTAAACTTTAAAGGTATTTTTTGATATGCTGGCCATTGATAGAATTTATTTTTCGGAAAAAATTTTATCGTACATTAGTTATATATATATTTATATATATATATGTATGTGTGTGTTTATTTATATATATATATGTAAGTATACATATATACATATGCATATACGAGGGACGTTCAATAAGTAATGCCTCTGACCCACTTGCAGTTGTTTGATCTAGCTGAAATTTTACATGTGCAATCATTTATATCTCTATAGAGTAAGTGGCAAATTACAGCTCTGAATTAATTGTGGTTTCTGATTTACAGGTGTTTGAACAGAGTCAAGTGTGAAATGGAGCCTGTTGAGTGTCGAGCAGTGATCCGATTTTTGTATTTGAAAGGACGCACACCACAGGAGACTTTTGATGAAATGAAAGTAACTTATAGTGATGATGCCCCATCATATGACCTTGTAAAACGCTGGCATCGTGAATTAAAACATGGTCAGAACTCTGTGGAAACAGCTCCCAGATCTGGTTGCCCCTTCTGCCATTGATGAGGCATCTGTCTGTCAAGTTGAGGCTGCCATTTTGGAAGATCGACGCATAATTATTCGCCAAATAGCCCATGAGGTCAAGATTAGTACCGGGTCTGTGGAAACTATCATTCATGACCATTTGCATATGCAAAAGGTGTCTGCCAGATGGATTCCCAGGTTGCTCACGCCTTTCCAGAAACAAGAACGCGTCGAGTGCTCGAGGGTGAATTTGGAGATGTGCCAAGAAGATGAGTCAAAATTTTTCAAAAGACTGATTACACAGGATGAAACCTGGGTCCATCACGATGATCCAGAGACCAAAGCCCAGTCAATGCAGTGGAAGCACCGTGACTCACCCCCTCCAAAGAAGGCAAGGGTGCAGCCCTCCGCTGGCAAGGTCATGCTCACAGTCTTCTGGGACCAGGACGGAGTAGTGATGACAGATTTCCTGGCAAAGGTACTACAATTGCAGGAGCCTATTATGCTTCACTTTTGAGGAAATTAAGAGAAGTTATCAAAATCAAGAGGCGGGGCAAGATCAGCAAAGGCATCCTCCTCCTGCAGGACAACGCTCCGGTCCACAACTCGCTTGTCGCCAGATCAGAAGCACAGGCGTATGGCTATGAACTCCTCCCCGATCCCCCTACTTTCATGACCTTGCACCCTCTGATTTTCATCTCTTCCCAGTCATGAAGTTGTTTTTGAAAGGAAAGCATTTCCCAGATGATGCAGCCTTGATTTCTGAAGTCACGTTCAGGTTGGAGGACCAAGCTGGGGTCTTCTACAAAAACGGTCTCCAGAGCTGCATCAAACAATGGGTGAAATGCGTAACTCTGGGTGGTTCCTATGTAGAAAAAAGACTAATAACTGTGCCAAGTTTTGTTGCTCTACTTCTATGGGAAGTGGGTCAGGGGCATTACTTATTGAACGCCCCTCGTATGTAAGGTGGTAATCTTGATCTCCAACTTTACATGTAAATTGTGCTATAACTCATAATACTCTGTTATTTACCTTGTGAAGATCTCTCATAAGGAATTGTGGTGCATAACAAAAATGTGTAATTATATCACTGACAGATGAGAATTGTCTTTGATGTTTACCAGAGCTGCCAAATCATGTGGTCAGATTCAGCAATGACTATATTGAATTTGTGAGAAATTTTCTTTCTTATGATATAAAAATCTTTAAAAAATTATGTTCTTTTTAAAGTGAAAATTAATGAAAAATTTATCACTTTTATATTTCATAACAATTATCTGTCCTATACCCATCGATTTCTATTTCAAACTGAAGTGAAAGATGTCCTCTTCATGACAGCATGAATTTCAACACAAATCAAGCTACAGCACTCCCCATGCATTGAACTAGAATGATGGCTATTGTTCAGCAGACAAAAGAAGAAGAAAGAGAAAAAACAGGGCACACTTTGTAAATGGGTGGAAATACCAGGGTGAGTGAAGGCTCCTGGCATATGTAAGTGTCAGATTTTGATTTGAATGATATCAGAAAAAAGTTCAAAATCAGAAGTTTCAAATTATAAAATTTTTCACAGAAAAAAAATTATTTTGGCATAAAAATGATCAAGCAAAAAGTGTGTCTTTGTGTCGTTAAACTGTGCTTGGCTCTCTTCAGTGGTGCTCTATAGTGATACCTAATGTGTGTGTGTGTGTGTGTGTGTGTGTGTTGTGTGTGTGTGTGTGTGTGTGTCTGTGTGTGTGTCTGTGTGTGTGTCTGTGTGTGTATCTGTGTCTGTTAAACGATGATGATGAGGATGATGAGATATATATATATATATCATTTGTTTTGCTGCATTCTTTTAGAAATCCTCCTTTATATCTCTGCATATGTACACTCTGGGCATATTTTTAAAAACAAGATCAAATTTGGAATATATTTGGAATAAATACCATTCTTAGGGTTTCTATTTCTCAGTGGCATTTCCTTTTATAATCAATTCAATAATTTGCTTCAAGAAACAAAGAACCTGTTGTTGTTGAGCATATCAATGTGAGCCTTGTAGTAAGCTTTTGCTGGAAGATCCATTTTCATCTTCACCAGATCATTATCCGGCAGCATAGTGACAGGTATCAACTTGTTTATTACTTAACTAACTAAACATGATAAATCTCTTCTCCTTTTTCTTTTCTATTTAGTCTTTGCAGTCCAACCCTTGCTAGCATGGAAAGCAGACGCTAAACGATCCTATACCAAGACTCTCTTCTCTTTCTCCCAGTCTTTATGTTTACATCTTCAACTCACTAGGATTATCATTTGGCTTTTTGTTTGTTTGAATGTTTGTCTATTCATTCATGTATTTATTCAGTAATTGCACTGCAGGCATTCTGTTCCTCTGCAGTATAATGCGAAAGAAATGGAAAATAGCTAAATGGCAGCAGTTGTTTACCTGCATGAATTAGACATGGACAGGAATTCACATATCCACAGACATGCAGAAACATCATGTATGAGTGTCCATTTGTGTGTGTGTGTGGGGGGGTATATATGCATTTAGAAAGAGAGAGATGGAGACATAGTAATAGAGTGTTGATTACATTAATATCAGCGTACATTTGGTTGCTAATTAACTCTCATTTGAATATTAAATCTTGCAAAATATCTTACCAAATTTGAAAATTGAGTGTTTCTCAGTTGTCTGACTAATGGTGATCTAGTTGTCTGATTAACTGTATTATCTGCTGTTGATTTATCACGTGAGTAGTTGTCTATTTCATAGACATGTGTACCCAAACTGTCCAACCCACAGCAGCATAAGAAAACAGATGTTAAACAATGATGACAAGGATAATGATGACGACGACGATGATGATTCAGTATTACACAGTGCACAATAAGCTGCACCTTTTGAGTGACAGGTAAAATCCAATTCACAGACATTGATACCGTTTCCATTCAGCCACCCATTTTCACCCACAGGATATAGGAAGACCCAACTCTATAGAAAATGGCATGACATATCTGCCCAAGATGCCACCCATTGGGATTGGACCCAGGACTTTGTGGTTGTGAAATGACCTCTTAATCATTCAATTATGCTGCACCTCCTAGAAGTAAACCATACAAACATTACAAAGAAACTATGCCAACTCTGCATATTAGAGAAATATGAAAGTGTATTTGCAATAGTTTTTTTATTAACTAGAAATGCAGGACTTGTTTTTTCCTACATGCACTGAAAGTATAGTCCACTGCAATATTTTGAATCTATAGGTTTCTGGATCAAGTGGAACTTGCTTCGTTATTTTAACAAATAACCCTTTTTTTGTAAAACACTTGTTTAGTTATCAATGATTTGTATCAATAATCGAATATCTATAACTGAATTTACATTAATGACATGCACACTAATCTTCAATGCATTTCAACGTGTATAATAATAATCTTCATAATCTTCTAGCCTGCATGTGAGTGTGTGTGTGCATGCAAGCATATGAGTACACACGTGTGTGCCTGTGCATGTATGTGTGTATTTAGGTATGTGTGTGTGTGTATGTATGTATATATATATATATATACATACATACATACATACATACATACATATATATATATATATATATATATTAGAGGTGTTAAGCCCTCTAAGGGATAAAAGCATCCAGAGGCACTCCTGGTAATTACCTCAGTAAATATGGTCCTTGTTATAAGGTATATGATAGCAGGTAATTTAAGAGGTAAACCATAGTGTAATGTATATATTGTATGAACTTTTTGAAACAAATGATATATATATATATATATACATATACATTAAACTACGTCTATATATATATATATATATATATCTGATTTGTTTGAGCAGTTCATTACAACAATGACATTGCATCTGTTTAAATCTGATCAGAGATTCTTTGTACAGACTTCTACATCACATGAAGAATAACCAATTCCTCAAACCAGCATCCATTTACAATCAATGCTGCTTCATAAACAGCCTCAATCACTTTCATCTGATGCTTCAATCCATTTTGTGTCCTTCCAGTAAATTTTTCTAATTTCGTTCTTCTCTTCTGGAATAGATAAATTTCTTAGAAGAAATGTATTCAGAAAATTGAAACTGGACTCTACTTTTGAAACCCTCACAAAGGGGCATAATTCAGATTTTTGAGACTTATTTCTGATTTCTGTAGCAATGAGAAAATTTTTTGCTAGATGTAACATTGCAGTTAATTAAAATAAATTCATAAGTTAATTTATTATGAGAAGAATTCAGTTTGATACAAGATGTGGCAAAATAGGATTTTCAACAGAGCATCATATGAAATGCCCTGCAGAAATTCTTCCAGCATTTTGGGGTTTTGATTTTAAATTCTACCATATGTACTTTTAAACCAACTGTTTCTCTTTAATGCTTAAAATTTCATTCACTTCCAAAATTATGAATTAGCCAACTCTTAGCCATGACTTCAAATGACACTCTACTGCATCCATAAGGTAAAGACACATTAGACAACGTAGTCCTAGATACATATATACTGTATTTTAACGTGTATATGGAACCCCCTAATTTTGGGGGCTTAAAATTTGGAAAAAAGGTTTCATAAGGGATTATAATACAATCCATGTATAAGAAACTCCCATAATTTTTGACAAAAAAGGGTTTCCTTATACACGTTAAAATATGGTAATAAATGGGATCATGGCTGGATTGATTCCCATCACAGAAATGATTAACTGCAGTAGATCTGTGAATGAATAATAATTTGCCACTAGGAATAAGGCCAAGAATTTTATGGGGAAAGAACAGATGTGAATATCGACCCTAGAAATTGACTGCTACTTTATTTTGTGAATCCGTTGAAGGATGAGAAGCAAAGATGGCCAGTGTAAGATACGAATTCAGGAAGTAAAGGGTTCCAAATAAATTTCACAAGGACTTTGACCAAGTCTCTAAGGATTCAGGGAGAAAAAAAAAAACTAATGAGAGAGTCAACCTATGGCTATTTGACTGGCAAAACGTTGCAACTAAATGCCCTTTCAATAACAAGCAACCGTCTTCCAGAGATTTTAGGATAATGGAATGTTATCCTCGTTTCAGTCATTAGGTTGTGGTCATGCTGGGGCACCATTTGAAGGGTTTTTAGTTGACCAAATTGCCTCTTGTACTTAATGTTTTAAAGTTTGGTACTTTTTTATCAGTCTCTTTTGCTGAACTGCTAGACTAAAGGGATGTAAGCAAACCAACACGTGTGTCAAGCAGGGAGGTGAGAAGGCAAACATTGACATTGAAACACACACATACATATATATATATATACAATGGGCTTCCACTGAGTTTCCATCAACGAAATTCTTTCAGAAGGCTCAGGGCTATAGTAGAAGACACTTGCCCAGGGTGCTGTGCAGTGGGACTGAACCCAGAACCATGTGGATGCAAAGCTTCTTATTCACACTGCCACGCCTATGCCAGTTAGTACAAAAAGCAAATAGAAAACAAATAGGACGCAGTGACAACTAACGGAAAGCTTTTCATCTGGGAGTTAAACAATAATAAAATCTACTACAACAACCATAATGGCCTACATACAGCAGTGATGACATTGTGTTTCTGTTTTAATAAAATATATAAAATCAAAAGGAAGGGGAAATGATTGGTATAAAACCAAAAGAAAGAAAATGGAGAGGAATGGGGTAAATAAAGAGATAGAAATAAATCACCGGAAGAGAAAATCTGAAGATAAAAGGCTTCATTTTTGTGCTCTGGTTATATAGAGAGAGAGAGAGAGAGAGAGAGAGAGAGAGAGAGAGAGAGAGAGAAAGAGAGAGAGAGAGAGAGAGATAAGAAATCTCTAAAATAGTGTTAGCATTAATGAAATTATGATGTATGCAAATGAAGACCATCAAATCAGAATTTATTATAAATATATAAAACAAAACATCCTCCCCCAAAAAATTAAGAAGCAATCAAATAGCAACACTGATGATGATGGTGATGAGGAGGAGGAGGAAAAGGAGAGCAAGAAGATAAGGAAGATGGACAACAACAAAATATGTAGCCATCAATAACAATTAGATGAAGGGCTTCTATATATGTGTGTGTTTATTTGTGTGTGGCATATGCATACATATATACATACATACATACATACATACATATAAATATGTATATATATATATATATATACGTTTAAATATTTGTTGTGCAAGATTTTTATGTGAAGTCGTGTGTTGAAACAGATATTGTTATATTTCGGAATGGTCATTTTGCCAGTTTAGCCAATAAAAACACACACACTATATATTTGGTGTTATTTTGCTTCAGTGTTATTTATTTTTTACATTAATCTTAATCTTATTTCGGCCAGAGTTCTTTCGTCACACTCCTGTGACCGCATCAGTGGTCCTTTGTTTTCTTCTTTCTTATTTGTGGTCTCTCCTTACTAACCGTCAGCCATTTTGTATTTCTATTGTATGTCTTCATTTGCGCATGCTTATATCTCTATGTGCGTCTATGTTTATTTAGTGTGTGTATGTGGGGGGATGCCTGTAACATTTGTATCTTCTTACTTAAAAGGCAGCCCCAACATGTGCTCTCTCATTCATTCACCTAGCAGCTCACAGATAAGTTTCAATGCTTATTTTCACTTCTCGACCAATCATACATGTTTTTTTATCTGTTGTTATTTATCTATCTAACTATTTTATCTAATTTCTCCAGTTCTCTTCTATTAATTCTGCCCGACCAAGTCTCGCTTTCTTGTCTATATTCAACCTTCGCGTATTCGCGGTGCACCCACCCTGCCCACCTCCACCACCAATACCGGATATCTCTATATTTTTGCTCCATCTATACTGGATGTCGCTTCTCCCACCACCATTATAGGTGTCTACTCTTCGAACCCCCCTCCTCAATACGCTATTTCACCATGCATTACCCCTCTCTTGATATCCTACGTTCTACTTGCCTAGAATCTGTCATCATTTCTCTGAACCACCCCTCCCCACTGGTTCTCCCCTATATTTCTGCACCCCCCCACTGGTGCTTCCCTATATTTCTGCACCCCCCCCCCACATAAAAAGCACTATCCGAACGTGGCCGATGCCAGCACCGCCCCAACTGGCTTCTGTGCAGGTGGCACATAAAAAGCACCAACCGACCGTGGCCGATGCCAGACCCTTCTGGCACCTGTGCAGGTGGCACGTAAAAAGCACCCACTACACTCGCGGAGTGGTTGGCGTTAGGAACGGCATCCAGCTGTAGAAACACTGCCAGACCAGACTGGAGCCTGGGGCAGCCCCTGGCTCCCCAGACCCCGGTCGAAACCGTCCAACCCGTGCTAGCGCGGAAAACGGACGTTAAACGATGATGATGATGATGATGATGTTTATATATGTTCATGTAATTTGTATTTTGTCTTTGTTGTTTTTGTTTATTCTTATTTTGTTCATGTGTTTACATCCACTTATTATTATCATTACATATGCTTGTATGTATGTATGTATGTATAACAACAATACTAGTAATAATAATAATAAATCGAATCGAAAAAAAATATATACATATAGATATATATATATATATATAGTTATTTATTTCTATTAGTTTATTTATCTGTGTATTTATTATGTTTTCACGATCCTCTATCGTCATATGTTGTGGTTTGTGTTAGTGCTCCATTCTAGTTTTCTATTCAGGCTAGGTTTATTTTCTATTATGTGTGTAGCTTCTGTAATTTGTCTAATTGTTGCATCTGATCTATGTGTGGATAATATTTTAAGTTCTATGTTATTGATTGATCCCCCGTGTTCCTGTTCGGCGTGTTGGTACAGAATCGATGAGCTTTTACCTTCCTTGAGTTGTCTCCAATGCTCATTTACCCACTCTCCTATGCTTCTTGCCGTTTCCCCTACGTATGTTGTTGTCTTGTTACTGCATCGTCCCTCTATACATCTTATACTATAGACTACATTTCTGGCTTTACAGTTTGTTTGTGGGCTAAATCTACATACAGTACAGTACTTATCCGTACAGGGGGTTCTACTAAAAGGATAGGTTCTACCAATTATAGATTTGATAGGGTTGCCTGGCTTTTCAACAACCTTAATTCTTAGCTTAAGTTTGTCTAGAGTCCTTCTAAAGCGGTACGCCAGTTCACCTCCAGGGGTGGTGTCAACGAACATGACACTCTGGTATTTATGGCTATCATACCAAGAGTTGGCCTTCCCTATTTTCTTTTTTGTCCTTTCTATAGTGTTCCATGACTTGTTCCTATAGAGTGGGCAAATCCCATTCCTATCATTACATAATATATTATCAAATTTCTTAATGGCTCCTTTGTATACTCTGATCCTTTCTTTATGGCTGTAACCTGAGAACTGCATGCGGTGAATGAAATATTGTATGTGTCTCTTTAACTCTGTAGGCTCACACATGCGTGACCCATTTCTCATTATTCTGACGAGGGCTGCCATCAAAATATTGAATTTGACATTGTCCGCAATGGCTGAGTTCCGGTGGATCAAGTATTTTGAGGCCATAGGTTTGGCATAGTATGAATGAAGGATTTGGGTTTTATTATTCACAATTTCTAGCCAGAGTTCGGTGTCTAGTACTGGTAGTCTATGGTTGGGGTGTTTAGTGGGGTAGTCTATTGTGACCTTAATACTTGATCCACCGGAACTCAGCCATTGCGGACAATGCCAAATTCAATATTTTGATGGCAGCATATGTGTGTTTTGTGTTTATTGGTATTACATAATTCAGTAATTTATTAATGATGCATTTTAATCGATCCACGTCTGATCAACTACAATAGTACAGAGATCTGGAATTAAATGCCAACATATCCACCTGAAACATACCCATCTTCTATCCTGTATTAGTAATCTTTTATTCTTTAAATAACATTTCTACATATATATTTGTGTTGTGTGTGTGTGTGTATGTACGTACATATGTATGTGTAGTCAAACGTCAAAATAAAGCAGGATTAGTAATCCAGGCAAAATAATACAAGCACTCTACACATAAAAATTCACTGGGCTAAGCAACAAGTCCTAAGGTTGATCCTGGAATCCAAGCAATCTGAATCCAAGTCTGTTACCAGTCAAATTCATAAGTCTATGGTCAGCAAAGAACTGGTCAGTTACTGCAAATTGATGTGAGTTCCCTTTAGCCCTGAAAAGGACAAAAGCAGGGCTGTTGTGTTCTCTCATTTCTCTTGATTGATCATGGACTGCTGAATTAATGAAACTGATCTACAGAAGTGAATTCCTCCAAATGCTTCCCTACAGCAACTGGCGGCCCTCACAGAAGATATAGAATTTATTATCTGTGTAAATTTTAAATATATATAAAAGGATTCATAATCCAGGTGAAATACTTTATAAGTTCTCAGTACAAGAGTATACACCAAGCTAGCAAATCTGTTTTGGAATAAATATAGCAAAGAAAGGAATCCAAACTGAACAGTCACCAGTCAAATTTATAAATCTGAGACATGATCACCAAGTAAGAGTGGTAAGACCTTGTTACAGAGTAACAGTGCTTTGTGTTCGTAGGCAGCCGGAGCTTTGAACTGTTCTCTGGTCTGATGAAGTGACTTTATGTCTACATGTGTCTCATGGAATTTATGTGTATGCATGTATATGTACATGTGTATACATGTATATGTACATGTATATATGTTAATGTATTTTCTGAGAGTGTGTACACATATATACATGTATATTCAAGTATGTGTCTGCTTGTGTGTGTGCAAAATATTGTCATTGTTCCTCTGATGATGACCATTGCCTTTGGACTGAGAAGCTTAAAAGAATAAAAAGAATCATCATCATCATCATCATCATCATTATTTATTGTCTGCTTTCCATGCTGGCATGGGTTTGACAGTTTGACAGGAGGTGGCTAGGCGGAAGACTGCACAAGGCTTCAATGTCTGTTTGGGCATGGTTTTTACAGCTGCATGCCCCATCCTAGCACCAACACCTTGCAGAGTGGACTGAGTGCTTTTTACATGGCACCAGTACAAGTGAAGTCAGTTTTAGCATATATATATATACATACATATATAATGTACGTAAAAAGCACCATCCGATCGTGGCCGTTGCCAGCCTCGTCTGGTGGCACATAAAAAGCACATAAAAAGCACCATCCGATCATGGCTATTGCCAGCCTCACCTGTCTGGCACGTAAAAAGCACCAACTACACTCACGGAGTGGTTGGCATTAGGAAGGGTATCCAGCCATAGAAACATTGCCAGACTGGGCCTGGTGCAGCCTTCTGGCTTCCCAGACCCCAGTAGAACAGTCCAACCCATGCTAGCATGGAAAACAGACGCTAAATGATGATGATATACATGTATATAGTTGTAGTATCTTCTGTTAAGAATGTAGTTGAGTACAGTATAAAGCTTACCCACCTTCGTATTTCACTCTGTGATATCCAGGTTTGCATTAAGGCTTCTGTCATGGGTAAATAGATAACCGAAAAATTTGGAGTCCACAAGAAGGAGTACAGTTGGACATTTATTTTCAATCGCTACAATTGTTTTTATACAACATAGTTCTCAAGGCATGCAGGTATTTGGTGATGTAACTGTTTCCCTGCATTATGAGATCTAGTTGTGTTTCCTCAGGTGATATATAAATATTGTCTCCGTGATTTCAAATTCTCAGCTTCAAGAGCATCCACTCTGCCTGTTGTGTCCCAGAGTTAGTAGTAGCCACTGAGTTTATCAAATGATGTGCTGTAGCGGAAGGTCCATTGGCGAGATCTGTTCTTCAATTATATATATATATATATAATATATATATATATATATATATATATTATATATATATATATATATATATATATATATATATATATATATATATATACATATAGGTATGGTTGTGTGGTAAGAATCTTGCTTCTCACACACACAAACACACACACACACATATATATTTAATGTACAGGCATGGCTGTATCGTAAGAAGCTTGCGTATCAACCACATGGTTTGAGGTTCAGTCCCACACCATGGCACCTTGGGCAAGTATCTTCTCTTATAGCCTTGAGCTGACCAAAGCCTTGTGAATGGATTTGGTAGACAGAATCTGAAAGAAGTCCAGTGAATCATTGGCGATTTTTTTCCTCCATCTTTCTTTTCTGTTGGACTTTCCTTTGTTTCTGAAGAAGAGCTTTGCTCAAAATGTAAAACCACCTTTCTTTCTTTCCCTGAGGGTATGCTAATACTTTACGTCTACCACAACCTTGCGTTGTTGTTTTTGCTGTGTTTTTTGTGTTTGTTCTTTGTTTTTTTTTATTTATATATAGATAGATATGCATATGTTTGCGTGTTTGTGTTTGTCCCTCCATTGTTGCTTGACAACCAATGTCGGTATGTTTATGTCCCCGTAACTTAGCAGTTCGGCAATAGAGACCGATAGAATAAGTACTAGAAAAACAAATAATAAGTCCTGGGGTCGATTTGTTCGACAAAGGCAGTGCTCCAGCATGGCTACAGTCAAATGACTGAAACAAATAAAAAAACTAATAAATAAAAGAATATATGTGGACTTTAGGTGAGTTAAAATATGTTTATGACATATTATTTCAAATTGTGAAGGCAAATTCACTGCAGTTACCATGGTGAAAAAATTCTCTTTTATGGTAAATGATATGAAAACACCATACATGCCCAGTCACAGCATTTCCAGCTTTGAAGCCATTATCAATGGAAATTACTACTCTTTGGTATATCCTTTTGATAACTGCTATGCCTAAATACTGCTTGGCACTGATACTGCTGAATATAAATATATATAGAGTTGCTGAAGCATGGAACAAACTGCTGGTATCAGTTGTTAGTTGTCGGAGCACTGCATCCTTCAAAACTTTCATGCTTTCTGTGATTCACCAACACTACACCTGATTTTCTCCCCTCCATTCACACACAAGCATGTATCTGACTCATACATTGTTCGCTCTCAAGACATTTGTACATTACTGCATGTACTTTATACGCACTTTCTGACAAGTTGTGGTGCACCTGAGCACTGTATACAATAATTTCATTATTATATATATATAGCTTGATAATACATTTTCTGATGTCTCCTAGTTTTTATCTGTACATATACATCATTTTATCATACATTTAATCTGATATTTTACTCTTTTATCAAGCTGTCTGTTAAAGGTTTTACGTAAACATATACCTTTCGAAGTAATATGTTGATTAACTCAAACAGGTGTGAAAACTATACCTATTATGATTTCATGCAACATAGATTCATAACCATTCTATGTTTTACAATTTCAAACAACATTTACAATGTGACTGGACAAACTTGAAATGATGCCAATCAGTTCATTGAAGACTTCAACATTGCTAAGGAAAATGATACCAAACAGACATATGTTATATATCTGTCATGAAAACTGTCTTTCTGTAGCAGGTATGGAAAAATAATAAAAGTGGTCTATTCCATACCATTTCAGCACCAAAACAAGACGTTAAGTGATGAACATAGGAATGGCTTATAATCAGGACATATTTACAGATTGTTTTAATTTCAATATCTTTCTCTGACCATGTGCCTCAACAAGAGGCTGTCTATATATTCAGTGCCTTCTTAATTATGGTTTTGCCGACAGTCTTCTATGTTCTACGGTAATTTTTGAAAAGAACATGCTGAGATTGGGAAAATAATAAAACTGTGTTATATATTAAAACTGCATTTTTATGGCTTTCAAATATGTTCAATTTAATCGATTCTAATACTTCAAAATAAACACCACATGGATGAGTATGAAAATGTATATATTTATAAATATAAGCATGTGTATGTGTGTGTGCATGTGTCTGTGTGTGTATGTGTATTTGAATGTATATATGCACATAAACACATATATTTATATATATGTACACATATACATATTTATTAGTGTATGCCTATTACACATGTGAAGAAAGAGATAGAAAGAGAGAGAAAGATATATATATAATAGAATATATACGTACGTACATACATACATACATACATACATACATACATGCATACATACATACATACATACATACATACATACATACATACATACATACATACATACGTACATACATACCTACATACACATATGTATGTAACTAAGCTTTGTATAGAGAAGGAAAGAGAGAGGGATATTGAAATTATTTTGAAGCATTATATCGATTAAATTGATTATATTTGAAACCCATAACAATGCTGTTGTAATAAAAGACAATTTTAGCAAGTTTCCTTTTAACTATTTGTGTGTATGTATGTATATATACACACATATAACATATAATGCATATATATCTACCTATGCATATCTATATTCATATACATATGTGTGTGTGTGTGAACATATATAGATATGAATGCAAATATTGATATATGTATGTGTTAATGCTTGTGTATCTAGTACCTCCTTATGTCTTTTGAGGACATGATCTGCAGTTTTTTGTTTCTAAGAATGATTCATAGTTACCCAGGTATGCAAATCTCCTATCTTTGTGCTTCTGATGTTGTTACACAAAAATGACAAATACCAACAAAGATTGTCACAAATGTGTATATGTATGTGTGTGGGTGTGTGGGTGTATTTGGGTTGGTACACATGTGTGCACTTGTGCATCAAACAAGCATGCATGTTTATGAATATCTGAATGCATTAAATATAAAAATCAGCAAAAACATTGTAGAATACCAGAGTGAGGTCATTTAAAATGTTTAGTTTTCAGTGTCTACATCCTGAGAGGAAAACCCTTCTACAAGCTTTCCCACCCATTGGATTTTTTCCTACAACAGAAGTTATAACCAAATACATAATTATGTAACATGGACCAATAAATTTTTATTGCTTTTAGTATATACGTATGTATCTGTGAATATGTGTGTGTGTGTGTGTGTATATATATATATATATATATATTACATACATACAAGAAGTAATACCTCAAAATACATACATATACAAAAATACACTCACATGTATCCAGCAGTCACTATTTCTTGATACTAACTAGGGGATCAACACAACAAGTTAAGAAAATACACTTCCATTTCATTGTACTCCTAATGCTCAAAATTATGAGCAATATTTCTCCAAGACCAATATGGAGGGCTACTATTCAAACGATTTGACCAGGAAATATATTAGTAGTTGTGATGGCAGACACTGAGTCACCAATTTATTTGGGTAGAAAAACCATATTGATTTCTTCTATTTTAAATGTTGTTCTTTGTGACTAACTCTGTATGTGCTTGTATACATACATGTACACATATAAATACATATACATATATGTATGTGTGTGTGTGTGTATTACCCTATGCTACTCTGTCTATAGTTAATTCAAATAAAAAAATAAAAATGGATAGCATGAAGAAGTGCATAGAAGATGTATTAGCCTGATGATCAGTGAAAGGAGAGAGTTTAACATTTTGAGCATAGCTCTTTGTCAGAAAAGAGAAAGGGAAAAATCCAAAGACAGAACAGAAATCACCAATGGCACATGTGATAGCTATATATATATTATATATATATATATATATATATATATATATACATATATTAAAAATTAATTAAGGGTAGAAATTGATATTAGTCAATTAAAACCAGTGGTCTAGCATATTAAAAAGAATCCGAAGATTAAAATATTTAAAATCCGAAGATTAAAATATTCAGCGCACCAAAAGTAAAGGCATTTGAAAGATTCATTCGAACTTAATCGGTTGTACTTTATGCATGCGAAACTCCGGTATCGTTTTTTTGCATCTAGTCCAGCAAATTATGTTCATAACAAACTGTGCTGACGAAGTTACAGATATCCTTGTGATATTAATAACTGAAACCATTCGGTACACAGGTGATTATTTCATTTCGTATATTTTCATTTGTCTTATTTATTGCTTTGGGTTGTGCTGAATTTTATTTTATTTGAGAACATAATCTTTGTGGAGAATGGCGATTTGACGTCTATATCTAGCATGTTGACTGTCCACTTTTCGTGTTCAGTCCTTAATTGGTATATATACATATATATATTATACAAGCATGATTATATATCAAAGTGTATTCATATAGTTTTATATGTATATATATATATAATACTTTATATCATTTGTATTCTGTATAAATTGGACCTTTTTTATGTAAATATTTATACATTTTTGTATTTCATGTATTTAATATACTTTATATATTGATTTGTTAAAATTGTTTATCCTTACATTTACTTCTATAAACACACACACTTATTCTTTTATTCTGTTACTGGTTTCAGGCAGAGGCTGAGACCATGCTGGAGGACTGCCTTTCAATGTTTTGGAGTGAAGAAGTGAGTTGGGTTCTGCTGCTCTTCTTTGTGCCTCCTGTCACAATGTGGGCTCATCTGCAATTTCAGATAGAAATTTGTCCAGGTGCTTCTTCAATATTTCTACATCTAAACCTTGCAGGTCTCCTAGGTTCCTTAGCAGGATATTAAACAATTATGGTCCATTGAATCCCAAGCCGTTGCAATACTGGGTCCTTATCTGAGATGAAGAAGGTGGTACCTTTGGTAGTATGCAGTGCTGTCCAGCTTTTAATTCAAAAGCTGGGAGCTAGACCTTCCAGGACCTTCCATATTTACATCACTGCATACCTTTCTTGTTTTCTCTCCAGGAAGTAGAGCTTCACTTCTTGTAGTCTCTATCAGCAGCTCATCTGTTTCACTGAGTCAATCTTCTTTGTGTAGTGATGCTGGATTGCTTCAAGCTCTGCCACCAATTTGATGCTTAGTGGCAATTACAGTTGGAAGCAGTAATCCAGACAATTGAGGACAAATTCCCGCCATAGGGGTGGCAAAGGATCCTTATTTCTACACACACACATATATATTATTATTTCACACACAAAGAAACCTTATTTCACACACACACACATATATATTATTACTGCGTATCTACATATATGTGTGTATGCATATAGAAATGTATACATGCATGTAGATACTTAAACACACAAATTGAATATATAGCTACACCAATGGAGAAATACATGAATGTATTTGTTATAGGAAAGACATTTAAGAGTAAAATGCAAGAGAAATCTACATAAATGCACACATATACAAGCATGCATGTATATATATATTATATATATATATATATATATACATACATATATATATACATATATATATGTACATACATATATATATATGTACATGTGGTACATGTGCATTCTATACATACATACATACATGCATCTTCATATATGTATGTACATATATATATATCTATCTTTATACATATGTGTATATATATTTATATGCATGTATATATGTATGTGTGTATATATATATATATATATATATATATATATATTACAGACTCCTACTACACATATCTACATAGACATATAAACGTATAATGAAAAAAAATAATGGAATAAATTTCTCACTAAGTGACACCTCCTTCATTTTTAAGTGTTCAATTGGAAGATTAAATTATTGATTTTTACTTTTGGTGCTAGCAAGATAAAAAAAAACATTAATAAATAAATAAAGAGAGAGAG
>NC_043015.1:24706911-24756911 GCF_006345805.1 Octopus sinensis
GGAAAGTAACTTTATCATTTTTGCAGGAATGATCTGAAGATATACAGATATATATCTAAATAGTGCCAAGTGTTTTGGTTCCTACTCGCCATTTTCTATCATTTATTACCCTTAATAGGAAACAAAGCCATAATTATTGAGGCAAAGACAGGGGTTAGTTCTGCTCATCATCCCTAATATTCAACTGGTGCTTTTGTTTTATTGATGCCTGAGGGATAAAATCTAAATTCAACCTGGTCTGGATTTGAACTCAGAATGTTGCAATCTGCTGATGCAGCTCCTACATTTTTATATATACTATTTTTAATACAATGATCCTTTCTACTATAGGTACAACTTGAAATTAGGGGTGGGGGGAGAGTCGATTAGATCGACCCCAGTACACAACTGGTACTTCATTTATTGTCCCTGAAAGGATGAAAGGCAAAGTTGACCTCAGCGAAATTTGAACTCAGAACATAATGACAGGCGAAATACCACTAAGCATTTCACCTGGCGTGCTAACGATTCTGCCAAGTCGCTGCCTTATCCCTAAATGTAATAATAATAATGGCACAAGGCCAGCAAGTTTGGAGGAGGGGTTAAGTTGATTACATCGACCCCAGTGTACAACTGGTACTTATTTTATCAACACCAAAAGGATGCAAGGTAAAGTAACCTCCGTGGTATTTGAACTCAGAAAGTATAGACAAATGAAGAATTTTGTCTGACCTGCTGCCAATTCTGCCAGGTCAATGCCTTAAAAATGGTTTGGAGTTCTGGCACAAGGCCAGCAATTCGAGTAAGGCGAAAATTGATTACATCAATTCCAGTGCTCAACATATACTTGTTTTATTGACTATAAAAGGATGAAAGGCAGAGCCAACATCATCATTATCATAACTACCATTGTTTAATGTCTGCCTTCCGTGCTGGCATGGGTTGGAATTTAATGTAAGAGCACAAACACAGATGAAATGATGACACAAAGCATTTTGCCAGGCATGCTGACAATTCTGCCAGCTCACTGCCTTAACAACAACAACATCAACAACATAAACAATAAAAAGAACATAACCAGTAGCAACAACAACTATAATAATGGTTTCAAATTTTGGCATAAGGCCAGCAATTTCAGGGAAAGGTGTAAGTTGATTACATCAACAACAACAACAGAATCATTAGCACACAGGGTGAAATGCTTAGCAGTATTTCATCTGCTGTTATGTTCCGAGTTCAAATTCCACCGAGGTCCACTTTGCCTTTCATCCTTTTGGGGTCAATTAAATAAGTACTAGTTACACACTGGGGTCGATGTAATCGACTCAATCTCTTTGTCTGTCCTAGTTTGCCCCTTCTATGTTTAGCCCCCAGTGGGCGATAAAGAATTAAATAATTTATTTCTATCTTAATCCAGTAATTTTGATGGGCGGGTGATAATCAACACCATTGATTGCAGGTCTTGGCTGGTACTTAATTTTATCAACACCAGAAGGATGAATGTGAAGTTGAATTTGTCGGGATTTGAACACAGAATGTATAGAGCCATAAAAAACACCAAGAATGATATTTTCCTCATGCCTTCATGATTCTGCCAGCTCACTGCCCTTCAAGAAGATATATATATATATATATATATATATATATTGTACCTTCAGTAGAAAAGATTATTATTGATAGGCTGGCAGAATCATGAAGGCATGAGGAAAATATCATCCTTGGTGTTTTTTATGGCTCTATACATTCTGTGTTCAAATCCCGACAAATTCAACTTCACATTCATCCTTCTGGTGTTGATAAAATTAAGTACCAGCCAAGACCTGCAATCAATGGTGTTGATTATCACCCTCCCATCAAAATTACTAGAAAAAAAAAAAAAATATATATATATATATAACCTTGGACGAGCCAAAAACTTGTGAGTGGATTTGGTAAGCAGAAGCTAAAAGAAGACCCTAGTATATATATATATATATATATGAGGGTCTTCTTTTAGTTTCTACCTACCAAATCCACTCACAAGTTTTTGGCTGGTCCAAGGTTATAGCAGAAGACACTTGCCAAGGTGTCACACAGTGGAACTGAGCCTGGAACCATGTGACTGGGAAGCAAGCTTCTTACCACACAGCCATTCCTGTGCCTATAATCTTATCAATAATAATAATAAGTAAGCGAGCTCGCAAAAACGTTAGCACACCCAGTTGCATACTGGGGTCATTCTAATCAACTAGCTATCTTCCCCCAAAGTTTTGGACCTTGTGCCTAGAGTAGAAAATAATATAACAATAATAACTAAGAAATGAAAGGATAGAAAAAGAACAACAATCGTAGAGAAAATGTCTTCATCTAAAACTAATTTTGATTTCTAATCTAGATACAGTCATCACACTTTTTGGAAGCAGAATGATGGATGACTGCCACATCATGCTGTTAATATTGTTACTTATTCTAACAAATTTGGAAATATTAACAGTAAAGAAAGTTTTTTATGTTCGGGATTTAAACTTGAAATTGTTGGTGAGTTCAACAATAATACCTTTTGGTAATTAATCCATTTTGGGTTTTGAGTTACAACTTTTTAGAGATGAAGCTTGTCATTTATCTTTCTGAAGGTAATAAATAAAATAATAGACTAAGGTGGAGAATTATTTGAGGATATGGTTGCGTAGTTTCCTTCAAGGCCCTTGTATTCTGAGTTCAAATTCTATCCTTACTTACTTGAGACATAATCAACCTGGGAGTCCTTCAGCTCTTTTAGTAGATTCCATTCTGTTATCAATAATTTTTTAATCTTTTACTTGTTTCACCCATGCTGGCCATGCCAAAATGCCAACTTCAAGGGTTTTGTTGAAGAAATCAACCCCAGTACTTACTTTCAAGTCAGATATTTATTCTCTCAGTCTCTTACGTTGAACCACTAAGTCATAGGTATATAAACAAACCAACATAGGTTGTCAAGTGATATCGGTGGGACAAACACAAAATACAAACACACACACGTGTACACACAAGCATTCTCACATGTACACACAAACACAGAAATATACATCTACCAAATTCTTCTAGCGAACTATAAAAGAAGACACTTGCCCAAGATGGCACAGAGTGGGACAGAACTTGTAACCTTTTGGAGAGCAAACTTTTCACCACACACCCAGAAAATAAAAATGCTTTTTTGACAACATAAAAATTAGTTCTGTCCATTTCTATTCATAATTCATCTCCTGCTAAGATCAATATCATTTTTGATCCCAAAGGGGATCGATAAAATGCTATATCATAAATGTTGAGATAATTTAATAAACTCTGGCCATCCTTGAGCACTTAATGGCCTGGTATCAAAGTAAGAAATCAATAATATTCGCAGAAATCAAGTTGTAAACACAGAATGAATTCTCTCTTGAAGAATCTACTTCCTACTTGTCTGTGTTCGAAGTTCAAATTTTGCCAGTGAATACATTACATTCCTATGTTTTGGGGGTGGTTCCCTAATGTCACCCATTTCAGTTGTCATCAAACAAATTCACATTCAAATGCACTGGGGTTATGGCATTCCACCTATTTTCAAGAATAATTCCTGATCAGATCAGAACACACACACACAGACACACATACACACACACACAGAGACACACACACACACAGACACACACACACGCACACACACACACATGATTGTAGCAAGTAGCTTGAGAAAAATTTGGCTGGCATTTCTAGCAGATCCTAATAACCACAGAGAGGCTCCCTCTTTTGCGCCATCTCTCTGAATTTTCAACACGAAATGACATAAATCTATGGATTTATTTACTTGATTATATTGCACCCCTTCTGTGGTGCCTTTGTCAATTCAAACAACAATAATGGACATCATGCCACAGGGTCTGTCATGCATTTGCAAGCCCTTTAGGCCTGAGTTTGTCCTTGTTTCAATAGTATTTATGTGGTTGACAATACAAGACTCACCTCAAATAGGGCATCAGTCCCTCACTAGATTAACCTCCCAGATGTTGCTACCACTGGATGGACACAAGATTCTGCCCAGCCAGAGAATTAAACCCATAACCTAATGATCGTGAGCCCAACACCTAAGTCATTATACCAGGTATTTACAGTTATATTCAACACATTTGTGTACACTTAGAGATGGGAAAACCTTTGCCGACTCTAATTAATTAGATTGAAAGTCATTAACTCTTTAGTACTTAAAGCAGCCATATCAGGTCTAAATATTTTACATGGGTTATGTCCAAAGCAGCTAGATCTGACCTCTCACACCTATCCTACAATGTCCTTTTAATGATAAACAATCACAACATGAGAATCTCAAAGCTATGACATAATGCAAGATTAATTCAAAATAATGTGATTTGACAGAGAAATCTGAATGCTTCAACGTAAAATATAGACATCAGAACAGCAAACACAGAATTTGCCATTTTTTAATGATGGTTTGATTTCTAAAAGAGGAAGTTACTTATTTCAAAGGAGATGCTACAGGCTATGGCAACTGAGGCTCTGTAGTCATCTGTTTTGTTGTCATAGTTATTGCTGCTTCTCTCCAGCCAGCACTGGACAAATAAACCAGCCATATTCACTTTCTTTTGTGCAAGAAACCAGGTCTGCATTAACCACCATATTCCATTTTAAGGTGGTGGAATGTGAGTAAAAGAGAGTTGACTGCTATATCTAGCATGTTATGTGACTCCATAGAAATACCCTCATTAGGTTGATTGTTTCTTATTTTATCTGCTTGGATGGATGAAAGGCTGAGCTTAAAAGGAAAGAGATATCGCAGGGCATTTTCTTCATTGCTCAACAGATTCTACACGTAAACTGCCATTTTTCTGCTGATCTGTTTGATTTCATTTGATGTTCCACAGATTTTACCAACCCATCATATTTTTATCTTGCCATTCTCACAACTTTCTCATAATCCTAATATTCTAAAAAACATACACAACAAAATTATACTTGTCGTGTCGATAACATTTTAAAACATCTTCCTTAATAAATGCCACGAAATGGTAAAGTTAGAAGAGAAATTCAAGAGATTCTTCAGTATAGGATGTTGCAGTTCCTTTATTCTTTCAAAGGTGTCATTCAATGGATCATATACTTGTTTTCCTTCACCTTTTCGTTTGTATTCTTATATATTTGTAGTTATTTAAATGATTAATGTAACAGTTAAATGGTTTTCAATTAAATGTCATTATGTATTCCTACACAGTATTGCTCTTTGCAGACTTTATCGAGAAAACACAATGTTCCTCTTCTTCACTACAGTTGCTTTATAGATAAAAAAACATTTTCCTTTGTATTTTCATGACTTTCCTCTGTTGTATGTTAAATTTAAACACATTTCTCCAGTCAACAGAAACAGTTTCTTAATAGCCAGACTTCAGCTTTGATTCCTTGTTATTAAAGAGATGAGAGAGAGAGAGAGAGAGAGAGAAAGAAAGAGAGAGAGAGAAAGAAAGAGAGAGAGAGAAAGAAAGAGAGAGAGATTGTATTAGTTTGTTGTATGTCACTTTAGTTTAACTGCCACCATTAGAACTGTTACAAAATCGTCACCACTATCATCATCATCATCATCATCATCATCATCATGAGCACCACCACCATTATCATCACCACCACCATCATCATGGGCACCACCAGCAGTACCACCACCTTCATCATCATCATCATCATCATCATCATCATCATCATCATCATGGGCACCACCACCATCACCATTATCATCATCACCACCACACCACAACCACCATCATCATGGGCACCACCAGCAACATCACCACCACCAGTACCACCACCACCACCACCACCAGTACCACCACCACCACCACCATCACCACCATCATCATCATCATTATCACCATTATCATCATCAGCAGCAGCAGCACCACCACCACCATCATCATCATTTAACGTCTGTTCTCCATGCTGGCAAAGGTTGATTGGTTTGAAGGAGCTGTCCACCTGGTAATATCCATTTGTCTGTTTTGGTAAAGTCTCTCTGACTGCTTGCAATTCCTAGCACCAACCACTCTACAGAGTGTACTTGGTGCTTTTAACATGGCACCAGCATGGGTGCTTTATGTAGCACTGGCACAGGCAGGCACTTTTTACTTGACCTGGGTGCTTTCTCCTCCAGATTTGGTAGGGATTCAGCTTTCACCAACCACTCGTCCATCCTGAGGTTCTGAATTGACCACCAGATATAGGGGCAGTGGACCCTATCAAAAGTTTTCTCCATGTCAACAAAAGCGAAATTCAGATGTTTATTTTTCCTGCCTACCAGGAAGATAGAAGCAGTAATGCTTCTTCTTAGCACAAAACCATACTACATCTCCTTTACGCTAAATCTCTTCCTAATTAATTCAGCAATGGCCCTTTCTCTAACTTTCATCATCTAGTCCAGCTATTTGATACCTCTGTAATTATTTCTGTCTAAATGTTACCTTTACTGTTGTAGCAGTTGACTATCATGCTACTACACCAGTTATTAGGTACAACTCACTCGTGGACAATGTGATTAACTACATGGATGACCAGACCATATCCCACACTGTCAGATATTTTAAGCATCTCAATAGTGATTCCCAGAGGGCTGTGGTCTATCCTTAATTACTTTATCTACCAAGCTACTGCCTATTCAGATAGCTGGTCCCTTTGTTGTGTCCACATTAGGAAAACTCTCCTTCTCCCATGTTTTCTTTACGTTTAGCAGCCCTTCATAGTGACATTTCCAAGCCTCTTTCTTTGCAGAATCACTAACTGCAAGTGAACCACCTTCTAGACGAATGCACTTTTCTTACAAAAGATTGTAGTTGTCTTTGACAAACTGTCTTGCAATCTCAAACACCTACTTCAAGCTTCTGGACCTCACACCATAGAACAATGGCAATGTTCTTCCTATCTGCTTCTCTCCTGGCTAAGTATACCTATCTTCTAGATTCCCTTCTAGTTATCTGATATAGTTCTCTGCTATCATCAATCTTCCAGTCGTTCCAAGTCTGTTTCTTTGCTCTGATAGCCTTCTTTGCTACACTGTTCCACTGCCACACCACTCATGGTCTGGTTGGGAAATTTCCCCAGCCACAGATGCTTTGAAGTCATATTGATGTTCCTCCTGAATTTTGTTCTGCTACTAACTGAAAGAATCTTCTTGAAGTATTGAGTCCACTCCATGGTGGGTGACTATCCTGATTCCAACAAACAACTACAACCTAAAGGAATCAATCAATATTTATGAACCTCCTGCAACTGTAAATAGTATCAATATATCTATGAGTGTTCACTGCTTAATTCTTTCATTAAGTGCTGTGCCTGGTGATAGAATATTGATTCTTAGTCCCAAGATCATTGCTTCTTTGAGATTCATATATGTCTACACAACCTCCATCTTTATGATTGCATACCAAATCACTTGTTGAAGCCATGCGCAAGATTCACTGTAGTCACTGAACATCCCTGATGTGGAAATTATATCTCCTCTGCATCACATCTTGTTCTCTTAAATTATATAAGGGACATATTGTAGAATGTATTTCTGGATGTGTTATGGCTCTCCAGAAATGGATTACGTTGTTACATTTGGTGTGTCTTTGATTTCAGGAGTCACAAAGTATATAAAGAATTTAAGAGTCTAAGAATGGAAATCTTATTTATTAATTCATTTACATGGAATCATCCAACTTTGTTTCAATTAGTTTTGAATTCCTTAAAGCTCTGAAGAATACAAAAATGACTGAAGCAAATTTATAAGTTTGTGTGTGTCTGTGTCTGTGTGCACGTGCATGCTTGTGTGTGTGTGTATGCATGTGAACACATACACATATGCATATATGGCTGAAAAGCTGTCTTTCCAGCCAAGTGGTTTTGTGTTCAATCCCATTGCACAGCATCTTGGATAAGACTCTTCCACTATAGCCCTGGGCTGACCAAAGTCTTGTAAGTGGAAACTGAAAAACAAAACACTTCCTCTGTAATTGTAGATATTTGTGTGTATATGTATACCCTTGTCTTGATATCAGGTGATGGTATCAAATAAATGCTACCATCATATAAATAATGTTGTTTGCTTCCAGTCTTGGGTGAAAAATGTTTAACCAAGGAAAATATTACCTTGGATGAAAACAGGTAACGGTTGATGACAAAAAGGTAATCCAGCCATAGAAAATCTACCTCCATGAATTCCATCTGACCCATGCAAACAAGGAAACGTGGATGTTAAAACAATGGTGATGATGATGATGATGATATGCAAAAGCTTAATTGAATTATTGATAGATCACAAGAAATGGTGGTGCCTTATCATTTCCTTTTCTTATTTTTATTCTTGTTGCTATTTTTCTTTTATTCTTTTTGCATAAATCCTATCGTCCATAAACAGTTATTCACCATAAAAAATATATAATTTCAAAAATGCAATTTAAGGTTACAGTGTCAATTTCTATGGTGAAAATAGCTTCTAAGGTCATTTACGATATGAAATATATTTCATACAAATCGCCAGAAATGTAGAATGTGAAATAACTGCTCTTATACTTAAATAAGACAGAAAGATAGTAAATTAGAATAGTAATGTTCCCATTTGTGAGAGGCAGTAAACATATCGCATATAAAACGCTTTTAAAATCGATAAATTCAGAAAGCTACAGCCATTCTGAAAAGTTTTAAGTATCTTGTAATAAAACCGAAAATCCGCCTCATCTGAATAATGTACAAATAGCAAACATTTTTGTACAACTCTTCATGTCATTGTCCTCAAGTCTGTCGGTAATATACACTTCAGGAGAACAATAGAAGGTATCGATATATATGTGTGTGTGTAACAATTTCACTGGAAACTAACAACATATCTATGTATTTGCGTACAACTCTATATATGTGTGTGTACGTGTGTACATATGTATCTCTAGATCTCTGTGTGTCTATGTGTATGTATATATATGTATGTGTGTGTGTATATATATGCACACATATGTGTGTGTGTATATATATATGTATATATGTATACACACATGTATATTAGGGTGAATGTGTGTGTGTGTGTGTACATATGTATCTCTAGATCTCTGTGTGTCTATGTTTATGTGTGTATATATATATATATATATATATACATACATACATACATACATATGTATATATATATATATATATATATATATATATATATATATACACCCACACATGTGAGATATGAAAGCAATTGAAAATATAAAATCTTTGTATCAAATGATATTTTGCCATTTGTTATAACGCTATTAAAAATAATCATATAATAATAGCACAGTACACCACTACACTAGCTGTTCCGATATATTGACAGGGAGTTTGGCTTTTGAATATATTCAATGGCACGGCTTTCTTGAAATCTACACAAATTTACATGAGTTACAGTTATATCCTCTTAGGAGAATGTAATGAATAATTTAATGACTAGGTAATCAAGTTATGAAAAACTTTTGGCCAAGACCTGATCATCCATTTATAGACCAATATCTGTCTTAATTTCTATTATTAGGGAATGATATATCTTGTTCTGTTTGGTATTTACTTCAATAAATAAAATTTATTGCTGACTAAGTTACTCTCCATTGGATATATGCAACATCAAACCACCAAACAGTACCAAATACGATGTGTTGAGTATTAAATAATCCAGAATGTGTTGGGAAAAGAATCAGAAAATTATTCATATTTAGACTGAAAAAGTAAAAGCAAGCGAGAAGGCATTGGTTCTTATATTTCAGTAATTTTATCCATTTGTTTGTTGTTATTGTTGTTTAAACCTAGGCCAGCCTAGATAAAGCATACCTAAATGCAAAGATGTTCCAGCTGTGACCATCTTGTCAGTTTCACCACATAAAGAGCTTAATTAATGTGTCTAATGTTGCCTTGCTTTATAGAAAGACAATCAGCAAGGTGATTTGAAGCAAATTTAGCAGGTCAAGGGATGGCTCAGAGTCAATCTCATTAGCCTGTGTATAGAGCTTTGGTGATGGTGTTTTTGTTTAATACAATCTACCCACACCAAAAACACATGCAATCAATATTCTTTTCTACTCTAGGCACAAGGCCAGAAAGTTTTGGGGATTAGATTGACCCCAGTACACAAAAATAGTACTTAATTTATCAACTACAATAGGATGAAAGGCAAAGTCAACCTCGGCATAATTCAAACTCAGAACATAAAGACAGATGAAATACCGCTAAGCATTTTACCCGGTGAGCTAATGTTTCTGCTAGTTCACTTCCTTCACCTGCAATCAATATTACCAGATTGAGCTGTTACAGGAAACATAGTCCATCTCAGGCCATCACATTATCAGACATGTCCTTCTTGTTTTAAGGCAGAAGGATGTGATACATATGGAATTTCACTGGTATTTTTGTAAATATTCCCTCATTGGGTGAGCATCTTTAAACATGTGAGCATCTTGTGTCTGTAATTGCAGTTGTTCATGTTCAGTTCAGTCACAACTGAAAAGATCTGAGATGAAAGGCACTCTAACAGTGACCATCCAGTCTGCTTATTGCCATATTGTGTTCCAAATTGCAATTCACTTGTGGCTTCATTGTTATTCATAACAAGTCAAATAACATGCAATATGTCCCACATCAGCTGGAAGTTAGTTCAATGGAGGGGTACTGTAGGCAACATTGAGTATGGGATGACTGCCCTCTCTTTGCACACATTTATGTTTTTACATATGGCTGTAAGTTCACATTCCAGCCGAGTGGTTCCAGGTTCAATCACATTGTGTGGTATTTTGGACAAGTATCTTCTACAATTCTCTTGGGTTGACTAAACATTGGAAGAGGATTTCATAGATAGAAACATGTGTGTATACGTGTGTGTTTGTACCTATGTATGTGTGTATGTCTGCATGCACAAGTGAGTTCATATTTCCTTCAAGGACAATGATGTTTTAATTTACGTATTGAATATTTTGCTATCTTTGCAGAACACTTCCCATAATTAATCTTAAATGAAATCCATTTTCATTTACCAAGAAGTGCACTAAATGAACTGTCCACAGATATTTCATTGAATTTATCCAAAGAAATCAAAATTTCAAAATAAACTCAAAATACCAAACAGTGTTAAGTGTGGGGTGGGGGATTTAAACAGATAAAAACCAGCCAATTCTGTCAAATAGTGTAAAACAAAATAAAAATGATAAAATTATGTAAACATAACAAATAATTGAAAGTAAGACAAAAAAAAAAGCACATATATTTTTGGCCCTTTTTAAATTCTTGTTTCTAGGTCATTTCTTGGTGGCATTTATTTTATTTAGTGACTTTATTTGTTATTTTTTAAATTTTCAATATTTTGATTTTTTTTTTTTGCGATTTCTATCTCTATCCTTTAACTTTGCAAATCAATGAAAATTTTACACTCAACTGTCTTCTCAAAAACATAGAAACACAAACCAAAAGGTTGTGATGTAGCAACGTTCCTTTTACATATATATATATATATTTTAAAAATATAAATATATGAAAGAATGGAGCTGAACAATGAATTAACAAAATTCCTTTATTTTCGACATATGTTTCGAAGGCTGCATAACCCTAATTGCGAAGGAATAAGGAGTACATTATGCCGCTTTCTCATCAGGAAAGGAACTTATGTCAACATCAAAATGCACAAAAAACTTTTAGATGATTGCTCACATGGAGCCCATAGCGATAATGAGTGTCTCTTTAAAATATTCCTTTATAAGGAGTGACGTCAAAATGGTTGGATGTAGAAGATTCTAGAAGGTTGTAAAGGTTCAAGGATTGTAAAGGTTCATAGATTTCTAGTGTTGGAGAATGCAATCCTCAATGCAATATCAATTCGCATAAGGTGAGGATTGCATTCTCCAACACTAGAAATCTATCGCAGATAATTGCCTCCCATAATAATAAGCTGCTTAATAAGGACTCTTCACCCAGGAGTAGCGACACTGCCCTTACCAATTCCAACCTAACATACAATAATAATAATAATAGAAATAGTATTGATATTAGCAACATTCATAGCAGCATTGGCATTAACAATAGTAATAATGATAATAACATTAGCCGAATTATTAACAGTGGTGGTGTCAGTGATAATAGTAACAGCATTTCTAATAACAGTTGTATTATTGATGATAACAATCACAGCATTCCTATAGTCAGAGAAATTGCCGACGATATTACAATTAATAGTAATGATAATAAGATGAATAGTTTCGTGGCCAATGCTAGCAGCAATATTTACACCTATCATAACAATAAAAACTCTGTCTTAGTATCGGAAGTTAACCCCAACAGATTAAAGTTCTTATCCAAAAATTCCAAAATTAGAAATACCATTTACCAGTGCAAAATTTCTTCTGGAACCGATGTCTTCTTCTACATTAGAGCAACTTCTTTTAAATTAGCCCAAAGGATCTCCAATCATTATTCAACTTTCCGAGATAAGAGAAAACAACACAGCATGGGACTAAGTAAATTAGTTTGGTGTCTGAAGGACAGCAATACAACTTTCAAGCTGGAATGGTCCATATTGTCGGTGTCCTTTCCATTCGATAAGGGCAGAAAGCTTTGTGGCATCTGTAATTCCGAACTTTTTCATATTTTGTTCGCCAAAGTCCCTTTAATAAATACAATCGTCGAGAGGTCCTACAGGTGCATGCACTGGCAAAAACAAACCTTTCACTCATATGAATAATGATTAATATAGATAACCCCTTGAATTTTAATTAATATAACTTTTTTATATATGTCACCCCCATAGTCATAAAATTTTTTTTTATACTTTCAAAGAACTACTACCCAATCCAGTGAGGTATGTGTTGCCTTAGTCCCCCTACCTCGCCCTCCTCTTTCTCTCTCTATATCCCTCTTTCTATAGTAAGCACAATCAAACACACAGACACAAACCTCTCACCTCAACACTGTCTGTTTTCTGACATCTACCCATCCACATACACAATCACGCACACACATACACAAACACACACATTAATGCAGTTATATACAGTCACACACACAGGCACTCATTCACAAAAGAAATTAACAAAATCCACCATTCATATGACCTGCACCCTTTCACCTTCCTATTCTTATGCCTCTCTCCTCCAACTTCGTTTGAACCCTTGAACCTTTACAACCTTCTAGAATCTTCTACATCCAACCATTTTGACGTCACTCCTTATAAAGGAATATTTTAAAGAGACACTCATTATCGCTATGGGCTCCATGTGAGCAATCATCTAAAAGTTTTTTGTGCATTTTGATGTTGACATAAGTTCCTTTCCTGATGAGAAAGCGACATAATGTACTCCTTATTCCTTCGCAATTAGGGTTATGCAGCCTTCGAAACATATGTCGAAAATAAAGGAATTTTGTTAATTCATTGTTCAGCTCCATTCTTTCATATATTTATATTTTTAAAATAAACATACAAATTTCCACACTAAAGCATGTAATCTATGCCCTAGGCACGTAGCTTCAACTGTGTTTTTTCTGATGTGAATTTGCTACCCAGGTATCAGTTAATTCGAATTATCCTTAATAAGATAATTCATACAAGACACAGGTTAATGAAAAATACGAAATAAAACTACACAGCAAATTGTATATTGGGTCCAATTTTGGGATGAAAGCAATAAAAAGAGATTATTCCCCACCATCAGCACGAAATTCAAAGAATTTCCTGCAAGGCTATTTTGATGAAAAGAAAAAAACACGTGGCTGAAAGGAAAAATAAGAATTTGACTTTATTTGGTGCATATGCACAGATATTTGTATATGGATGTATACCTTTGCTTTGTATGGGTTTATGTAAGTATCTGTGATTATGTTTCTTTGAATGTTGTGCTGAGGATGGGAAATAAGCTCTTTTTTTGTTTTCCTCCTGAAATTGGACCCAATATACAATTTACATGTGTGTGTGTGTGTGTGCATATGTACATACACATGTATGGATGTAAAGTATATATGTATGTGTGTGTGTGTGTGTGTGTGTGTATGGTATTGCCACCATATACTCTACAATGAGTGTTGAGCAATTGAGCACTTTCCTAGATTTGCTCAACATAAATATTTGTGTACATCCACACATATTTAAAGCGCCCTTTTAAAGCCTAGCCAGGCTCATGGGCCCAGTTTCAATGGTGTATGTGTTCCCCAGCTGGAAAGGACGCCAGTCCATTGCAGCGTTACTCCTTTTTGACAGCTGAGTGGACTGGAGCAATGTGAAATGAAGTGTTTTGCTCAAGAACACAACACGTCGCCTAGTCCAGGAATCGAAACCACAATCTTACGATCATGATGCTAACACCTTAACTACTAAGCCACGTGCCTCCACAACATTATGCAAGGCTCTGATATATTGAATTGGCTGTCAACAATTACCAAACTGGTCCCTCAAATTCAATGAATGGGTCATCTGCCAGGCTTCTGATGACACAGTTCTATAGACAAAGGGTCAACACATGTCGATGGGAAAATTGCATCCTGAATATTCTGTGAACTAGAATTGAAACTTGTGTCTCTTAGTTAGGAGAGGAATTATTGAGTGACAGTTATGACTTCATGGCTGTGCGGTAAGAAGCTGGCTTCCCAACCACTTAGTTTTGGGTTCAGTTTTATTGCACAGCACCTTGGGCAACAAGTGTCTTCTGCATTAAACCTCGGTTCACCAAGGCATTGTGTTATCAAAGAAACTGCAGAAAACCCATTGCAAATGTATATTTGTTGGTGTGTGTGTGTGCATTATATAGTGACTCAAGGAATTAAATTTTCCTACAAAGTACGATAACTCACTTTGTGATTTCTGTTGATTAACAGTAAAAAAAACCAAAAATCATATTTACTGATGTCCTGAGTTCTATTTACCAACTTCATACTATCAAACATAACCATACACACACACAAACATATAATTACACGCATTCACACACACACACACACACCTATATATTCTGAAGTGGAGTGGATCCAAATCGTTGATGAATAATTCAACAGGATGTGAAAATGGAAACAAATTGTGATTGCCAAGAAAAGCACAAGAGATGACGGCTGGCGTTATTTCCTTCAAACAACAAAGAAAAACAATCTCACCAAAACCAGCAACAACAACAACAACAACGACAGCAACAACAGTACATCGAAGGTGATTGTAGTGAATATAGCAGAAAGAAAATCATGTAGATACCATTTAGCACAAATTTCCATCTCAAGGATTGGTTTTGCCGGAAGCTTTTGTGGAAACTACTCCACCACGCTAGAATCGAACCCATACTGAAGTGATTACAATATAAACCTTTCACCTCTTCAGCCAGGTGTATGACCATTTGCCAAACTTTTGAGGACATATTGTGCTATCCTCGTTGATCAAAGTTGTTCTAGCTATTATCATATGCCCTTCCTTTATAAATATAGATCAATGTGATGTTAATCTTGGCTGCTATTTTAGAACATCAAGTGAGGTGGTTGATGATTTCTGTTGTCTCAAGAATATTAGTGAAAGAATTGGTGATGGTTTGATAGCATTTGTATTGGTATCATTTAACCTTTCAGCAATTCTGATCTGGAAGACTCATCTATGACCACAGGAATTCTTTCGGTGACCATCCCATTTACTTCACTGACATCTTTCAGGTTTAAACTTAAAACAGAAGTTTGTGTAAGGTGGTGCTTGCATCTTGTTGTGCTTTTGTGTGTGTGTGTGTGTGTGTGGTGTGTGTGTGTGTGTGTGTGTGTGATTACAGCTGTATCATCATGTCAATAACCACACTAAAAGAAGCATCAATCTTTACATTCTAATCTTTTTGCCTTTTCCTTTCTTTTAATTACAAATTATGTTACAGCACTGGGGCCAAATGTGTATTGGTTTTAACCCTTTCAAAATGAGTTTAGATCAGATCCACATCACCCCCTCTGGCTGTCTGAATTCAAAAGTGAGTCTTTAGCAATGGAAGTGGCAAGAAATGTTTATTGTATTTATGGAGATGAAGCTTTAAATGTCCAGATATACCAATGATGGTTTGGTCAGTTTCACTCAAAATTGGTTGTCTCACAGATTCATTTTCATCTGGATGACCAAATTATGTCAATACTGAGCTTCTGAGAAAAATTTAAAGCAAATTTCATGAGAATTACCAAATAAGTTCACTTCAAGTCAAACTTGAATCATAAAACATCAGGATATCTAACTTTGACCATTTCTCAGATTAGTCAAAGTATCACTCGCTGCTTGTCATTGAAAAATAGACTTGTTACTGAATTTTTCTTGGTAGAATCATCAAAAGAGATGAAAAGTGGGTCCTTTATAATGACATCCAATGAAATCAATAATGGTTAGTCCCCGATGTGACAGAAGAATCAAGCCCCAAACCAGGACAATACCCAAAAGAGGTTATGCTCTGTGTTTGCTGTGATATGAAGGGTGTGGTCTTTCAAGAAGTATTAACTGAAGCATCTAATGTGGAGAAATATTATCATCAATTTGATGCACTGTACAAAAATTTGCAGCAAATGTGTCTGTCATTGGTTAATCATAAAAAGGTGTTGTTCTTACATGATAATACCAGGCCACATATTGCCTGAGTCACTCACAAAAGATCATGGTACTCTATATGCAAGTTTTGCTCCATCTTTCTTACTTTCTAGACTTCATGTTTTCTGACTACCATCTCTTAAGATCATTATAAGATCATTTCAAGAGGTAACAGTTTATTAATTGTAAAGCGGTTAAATGAATTACTCTGAGTGGTTCTTTGCCTTGAAACCTGATGGATTTTACACCAGGGAGTTCAACAATCTGCCAAATAGAGAGGATTATGCCATCAACATTGAGGCAGAGAAATATTATTTTAATCGAATATATCGATTAAGGGTAAAGAAGTGTTTCTTTCCCATCTAGCAATCAAGAGGACTTTGAACTAAGGTTATATATAACCTCATTAATTGTAGCAGGTATTGTGAGATATGCAGCATTTGTTTGTATATTTATTCTTAATATATTTAGGCAGAAATGTTTGCATACTAGGCAAAATGCATAGCGATATTTCATCTGTCCTTATGCTCTGAGGTCAAATTCTGTTGAAGTTAACTTTGCCTTTCATCCTTTCTGGGTTAATAAATTAAGTACCAGTTGTGTACTGGGGTCAATCTAATCGACTGGCCCCCTCCCCCCAAATTTCTGGCCTTGTGCTTAGAGTAGAAACGAATATGCTTAGGTAGATTCAGACACAACGATATGCTGGTCACTATAGTATACAATCACAGGTGAATAACTTCTCTCTTTTATAGCAACAACATGTTCCACACACTCAGTTTATTGATGCACAACATTCTGGAACACCTGTGTTTTATCATGTTGTCTCATCAGCCTGAAGAACCTGCACCTTTGGGCCTAAATCAAGCTGCTGGATTTGCTTATGCTCTCAAAAAGCAAACTGCCTGCTAATTAGTGCTTATACCTGCCAACTGATTAAAAAAAACCCAGTCTAGCTCATTATTTGTAGAGCAAGATCTGTAATGATTCTTTGAGGTCCTGTGTGCCAATGAGCCATATTATGAATAAATATGCTTCTGGCTGTTGAGACATGCTGGAACACTAATGTCCCAGAATCGTGTGTGCCAAGGAACTGGGTTGAGCACAATGTTGTAAAAAAGAGAGATTATTGTCCTATGAGAACATTCACAACAATGTCCAGCATATCTTGTGTTCGAACCTGTCCAGATGTATTAAAACTAAAAGCAGGAATAATCATTTTACACACAGAAACAACACACACAGAGTATATATATGAAGACCCCCCCCCCACACACACACATATATATATATTATGTATATTTATGAATAAATGTATGTGTATGCACACATATACATTGTATATCCAAAGTAATATGTGACTGTATCCATACATATAGTCACACTGTATGTGTATGTATACACACACACGCACACACACACACAAAGTAATTCATTCCCCATTGTTTCATGATAACATTTTTCTCACCATCACTCATTTCTATGTTCCCATTTAGCACTTGGTTACAGTTCACAAAGACAGCAAAGTGTTAGAATACAAAGCACTGATATCCCAACTTATATCCTATCACTCTTATTACTATTTGTAAGATAATTATATTAATTATATCAAATATATATGGACAAAACGATATCTATTTTGTTTTGCTCTGCCATCAAACGAGTATGATACTGATTATATCTGAACAAGAAAAATATTTGTAGGAAAGTAAAGCTATTGAGATATCCTTCTAAATTATATATCTGTGTGTGTGTGTGTGTGTGTGTGTGTGTGTGCTTATATGTATATGAACACACACACACACAGATATTAAATGTAATACCAGCAATTCAGTTCTTCGTTTATTATATTTGTATATATATAAATGTTTGTGTATATATCTATGTATGTATCTAAACAAAAATCTCTTGACAACTATGATCTTAATCAGAAATCTCCAGCTGCTTACAATACCTAAACATTAAACATGACTTATCCCATTCCCCACCAAAAAAGGGCAACTTATAAGGTTTCTACCACAAACCACAAATCCCTACACATATGAAACAAAATCCTCCAATGTAGACAATTTTTTATACTCTAAGTTTATCTGAATCAAAATAGATCAAAAATGTTTCTAGAAACCTTTATAAAATGCTTTTCACTGATGTCTTTTGTGGAGAAAAATCTTTTATGGGTCCAAATATTTTCCAAACATATTTCAACTGGCATCAAATTTGGTTTTTTTGTTCCTTCTTTCAGTCACTACTTTACACATCAACTCATGACAGGTGAGATGCTTCATCAGTTAATAAGTTTAATCGCTTTCTAAGAAGAGAAGTTAAGCTTCTTAGTTCAAGGTTGTCAAACATAGGTACCTAGTGCTGATGTGAACAAATTTAATTTGAAATACATATCCATCAGTCCATAAGAGGCTACTTTAAGCTGATATCTTTATATTTCTCTTGTTCCTATTCGCTCAACTTCACAAAAGCAATCTGCAAAGATGATTGCCATTATTACAGATTATTATCATAAATGTTAAATTGAGTTCTTTCAAAAGTTCATAATCCATCGTTGGCTTATAGTTTTGTTGTCCTTCTCTTTCCAAAGACAAGACCTGATTGGGCAGAACTCTAATCAATAGTTGTTCCTTTGGTGACCACATCATTTGTTATCAAATGCATGACTTCATTATCTACTCTGTTCTTCATGGCAAAATGCATGAAAGGAAACTTCACTGCTGTTTCTAGCAGACTGAGAGATGATACAGTGTTTTCTTGCTTGGATGGTCATATACACAACAATATCTGACATCTGATATAACGAACACTGAACATCATAAATGGAGGCTTTGACATCCTGGCTATCATTGCTGGGAATCTGTTTCAATAACTTCCTTATAAGATATGACTGTGTCATTAAGAAGTGGACTTCTTAATGCAGTGATTTCAAGTTCAATCCCACAGCATGGCACCTTTGGCGATTGTTTCCTACTTATAGGGTAACTGACGCCTTGTAAATGGATTAAGAAGGCAGTGGCTTAAAAACGGTTACATGTGAATGCTTGCGCATGTGCGTGCATGTGTGCCTCTGTGTGTGTGTGTGTGACGCTGTCTTGATATTAGGCAACAGATTTAAATGAGCGCCCCCTGTCTTACAAGTTGTGTCCTGTTTCCATGGAGACACTTCTGGCCATGGGGAACTAATATCTTTCTTGGAAAATGGGTTTTTGTTGATGACAGGGAGAGCATCAAGCTGTAAAACATTTGCCCCATTGAAATTATGTCTGATCTACAAAAGCATGGGAAAGTAGATGTTAGAACAATGATTACGAGGACAGCTGACGGCAATGATGACGACGATGATGACGGTCGTCATCATCATCATCATCATTCATCATCATCCATCATCAATCATCATTATCATCATCACCATCATCAATCATCACCATCATCAACGTCATCATCATCATCATCATCATCATCCTCATCATTAACATCATCACCATCACCAATCATCATCGTCATCATCATCATCCATCGTCTTCATCAGTATCATCATCACCATCATCATCCTCATCATCATCATCATCGTCGTCGTCATCATCGTCATCTCATCATCATCATCCATCATCATCGTCATCATCATCATCATCATCATCGTCATTATCCATCATCATCCATCATCATCATCATCCATTGTCATCCATCATCATTATCATCATCGTTATCATCACTGTCTTCATCATCATCATCATCATCTTCTTCTTCTTCTTCTGAGCCCTGAACCTCTTGACAGTGTCACCACAATGAATATTCATTGCTGGCCATGCTAACAGAACACATCTTTTCAATCAGATCATTCCTGACTCTACTTGCAGATAACTTCACTCTGTACTGTAACAGATTTGATTCTGGGTAGAGGGTGTATGGTTGGTTGGTTGGTTGGCTGGCTGGCTGGCTGGCTGGTCGGTTGGATACCCAGCAATGAGATCAACAACAGTGACATGAATGTATTATTACAATGTTCCATGCTGTTGGATCTGTCCCCAGCAATTACAAAATCATTCCAAGAAGCTAACATGCTGTGAGGCAGTGAAGAAATGTAAATGAAATTGTCGAGTTATAAAAATACGTCTAAAAATACACAAATTCAAATTATAAGGCAGATTTAAAAAAAAAAAATAAAACAAAAGCATAATATTAAAATTAAAATACATTTTGAAGAAAATGTCAGATTACTATTTGATAATGGAATTATTCACAGGGGAGATAGTAATGACCTCTACCTCCTTTCCAGTCATCCCCCACACAAATAATCAGCTGATTCTGAATAAGAGACAGAGAGAGGAAATCTATAAAGTCACTCAATTCGGTAGAAATAGCAGCTAAATTTCAGTTGTGTGACATCTTATTGCTAAAATGGAAAATGAAAATGTCCAATAATTATGTTCAAGATATGTTGTGTGTGAAAAGAAAGTGGAATAGTCAAAGCAGGGTTGTCTTTGATCATAAATCGGTTCATTAAAGTTTGGTCTGAGTATTCAAGATGTCAACTAGTAACAGATAAGTGACAAAGAAGAAAAGACAGCTGCCTGTGGTTTCACAACCTGCTAAAAATAGCAGTCTAATATAAAAAACAAAAATATCAGAAAGATAAAGAGAATTCATCAATTTGAATGAAAGATGGTCAAACTAGAATTAAATTGATCTATGCACAAGCAACAGAATTAGATTAAAATAATGATGTGTATAATATTTGTAATTTATATACAAACATAAAATAGTACTAGATGTAGTATCTTTTTGTCCACAGATACACACACAGATTCAACTGTATCTCTGTAGTTGAATTGAGAGTTTAATGGATAACTCATAGCTTCCTTCTTTGAATATTTCAAAAAATTAATAACACAATACATTTTTGCTTCAAATCTCATGGAACTTGCTTAGTTCTTAAAGATTTCTATGTTTTTGTCATTTTTCTTTTAAAACACAAATCTAGCTTTTCCAATTCATTTTTTATAATGTAAACATTGTTTAGTATATATATATATATATATATATATATATACTTGCTTGCATATTATGTTTATACATGTATACGTATCTATACATATATTACATACATGCATATATATATATATATATATATATATATATATATATATATTATATATAGGCATGCATGTGTATAATTATACATACATACATAAAACATATATAAACATATATACATTTATTCATATATATTCATACACATATTTACAAATATACATATATTAATATTCATATGAGTGTGTGTATATATATATATATGTATGTATATATGTATAAATATATATATACATAATGTGTGGGGGGTGTATACATACATATATATATATGCATGTCAATATATGTATGTATACATATGTATACCTATACATACATATGCATATGAATACACATATATGTATGTATACATACACACATATATACACATAGATATATACACATGCATACATATATATATATGTATACTCATATATATATGTAAGCATATATATGTGTGTGTGTAAGTACACACACACACACATTTATATCTATATATATGATATATTCCAACAATTATGTATTTATTTTTTTGTTTCCTTGTTGATTTGTTTACTCTCCTGAATGTATCTTTGTTTCAAATCTATTTCAGAATCTAATCTTACACGTCAAAACCATCTCCACTCTCTTGAGATTATTAGCATTGTTGTGGTTTTTATTTGTTTTTGTCAGAATGGCAGGATTTCTTGCTATGAAATGACAACTATGTATATAAATATATATATATATATATATATATATATACACACACACACACGTATATATACATATATATGTATGTATGTATGTGTATATATATATATATATATATACACACACAAACACGTATATATACACATATAAGTATATATATATATATATACACACACACATATACACATATATATATTATTGATATTGATATACACTCACAGTGTATGTCTGTGTGTGTTTGTGTATAAATATATCTGTCATTCATATATACATACAAATATGCAAATATATCTATCTTTTTTGATATATGGATACATATAGTTACATACGTCCATACCTATACACACATGTTTATGTATGCATATACGTGTGTGTGTGTGTGTGTGTGTGTGTGTGTAAACCATCACACAAACTATCCAAGATAAAAATGAAGTTAACTTATGTCACATTTATTTCATTTCATGTTATTATATATTTACCATAATATGAAATAATTTATTTATTTTCGGAAAATATGATAAATAATATATTACAAAAATCAAAAACAAAAGCAAAAACAAAAAAAGTGGAAGAGAGAGAGAAATGACACAAAACAAATTGGCTTAGAAAACTAAGAAATGTTATATGATTCTTGAAAACACTCTCTCACAATGGAATATTGGTCACTGATAACAGCTTTATTGAAATACTTGATTCAATGATTGTTGTTGTTGTTGTTGTTATTGTTGTTGCTATTGTTGTTGTTATTACTATCATCAACATTGCTAATGTTGTTGGTTAATAATGAAATTATCATCATTATTATTATTGTTGTTGTTGCTGTTCTTCATATTGTTATTATTACTATTATTATTAATGTTCTTGTTATTGTTTTTACTATTATTCTTGCTATCATATGGCCATATTATATTATATGAAAACACGTTGCAATATACCTTGATCTCATTTATCTTCCAGTTACTACTTAAACTATGTAGATAAACACTGTTAATTAATATATTAAGAAATTTACAAATAACAACAAAATGTGTATATTTTTCGAGACAATGATAATACATTTAGATAACTGTCTGTTGTGTAACACAAAGAAATATATGATTTCTTTAACTCTCACCATCACCATAATGGTGTATATATTTTTTTGCTTTGTATTGATGAGAAAGGTGACACAGTGTATGTCTGTAAGGCAAAGGTCAAATGTTGGCAAATATGATGGAATACAATTCCATTGTTATAGTCAACAAATGGTCATTCATATGAAAACTTCAAGAATGGAGGAGGTGACAAACTAAGATGATAGCAAATACAATGTTTTACAAGTCTTCCATTGTCATATATACATATGTGTGTGTATGTGTATATATATATATAAAATGTGAAAAATAGAAAATGGAATTCACAACACTATCTATTCAGAACTACTATGATCATTTCAACTCATCGTGCACCCATAGCTTTCAGGTGAGATGCTGTACAAACAATTTTCATGCATTATAGGTACAGATGCATCTCCTCAGGTGACTTCTGGAAAAGTGCCTTCCATTTTACTTGTTGTTTCACTTATTTCTGTTACAATACATTTTGGTAAGTGGTACTGTCTTACAAAGAAGACCCACACACACATGCATGCGTGCACACACACATACATACACAAATATAATATATATATATATATATATATATATATATATATATACACACAGTGTATGATGGATAAATTGCCGCCATTTTTTACTTTTACTTTTGCACACATGCATTGTTTGCTTTGAATTTGTTGACTACACAGTATAGTAGGGTCAGTTGGGCACCATCTGTAAGAAAAACAGCCCCATGATGCAATTCACTTCTGCTAGAAATTTGGAAACAATCTGCTGTGCTGTTTGGCATTTGTACCAGAAGCTCCAATGTGAATCTTTCAGAGTGTTTGAGTGTCAATTTGAGGAAAGTCTATGTACTGAGAGTGATAAAAATCAAACATCCAGTCAACATCATCACAAATGATGGTGATGTTATGCCTCCAATCATCTTCCCACATGACCTCACACTAAACACAGAGTCCTATATCAAGTGCCTGGAGAAGATAGTACTACCCTGGGTCAAGAAAGTGACTGCTAGAAGACCCTATAACTGGCAACAGAACTCTGCACCATGCCACACAAGCAGGAGAATCTAGTCATGGCTGTCAGACAATTTCTGTGACTACATCACCTCCAACATCTGGCCATTTAACTCCCCACACTGCAATCCCCTTTGATTATTGTGTGGGGCACAATTTAGCAAGAGGCCAGAAAAAACTCCTTGTAACACCAAAGATGAACTGAAGGGAAGTATTATGGCAGCATTCACCAACTCAAATAAGAAGACCATCCAGAAGGGTTGCAGGAGATTCCGAAGTCATCAGATGACCGTCGTTGAAGCCAATGGTGATATTCTTGAATAAATTTACTCTTTAATATTTCAAGATATTTTTATGAAATTTTGGTAAATATGTCTGTTAAAATGAAATGTCAGTGTTATTTTCATTTTGGCATAATTTAGATGACAACATAGTCACAGCACCCTGTATACACACACACACAAATAAATATATCATCATCATCATAAGAATTTAACGTCCGTTTTCCATGCTAGCATGGGTTGGATGGTTTTGACTGAGGGTCGGCAACCAGATGGCTGCACCAGGCTCCAATTTTGATCTGGCAGAGTTTCTACAGCTGGATGCCCTTCCTAACGCCAACCACTCCGTGAGTGTAGTGGGTGCTTTTTACATGCCACCTGCATGGGGGCCTGTCAGGCGGTACTGGTAATGACCTTGCTCGAATCTTTTTACATGTACCCACTGGCACAGGTGCCAGTGAAGCGACATTTGTAACAATCACGCTTGAATGGTGTCCTTTTATGTGCCACGGGTATGGAAGCCAGTTATCTGCTGTGGCAATGATCACGTTCGGATGGTGTTCTTGGCCCCCTACTAGCACAGGCATAAGTGCCAGTAAGGTGACGCTGGTAATGATCACACTCGAAAAGCTGCTCTGTCAATGATCACACTCGTATGGTGCTCTTTGCACCACACTAGCACGGATGCCAGTCAACGAAATGATTTTGATTTTGCTTTGATTTCACTTGCCTCAAAAGGTCTTCGCAAGCAAAGTTTAGTGACAAAAGAAGGAAAAGCCATGCATAAGTTGGCTGGTTATGCTCCTGGCATAGGCCATGGGTTATGGTTTCATATGGCTTGCCAGGTCTTCTCGAGCACAGCATATTTCCAAAAGTCTCGGTTGTTAGTCATTTCATTGGTGAGGGCCTAATGTTCAAAGGTCGTGCTTCACCACTTCATCCCAGGTCTTCCTGGGTCTACCTCTTACACAGGTTCCCTCAATGTGACACTTTTTCACACAGCTATCCTCATCCATTCTCACCACATGACCATACCAGCACAGTCGTCTTTCTTGCACACCACATCTAATGCTTCTTAGGTCCAACTTGTCTCTCACGGTACTTACACTCTGTTGAGTATGCACACTGACATTACACATCCACCGGATCATACTGGCTTCATTCCTTGCAAGCTTACGCATATCCTCAGCAGTCACAGCCCATGTTTCACTGCCATGTAGCATGGCTGTTCATACATATGCATCATACAGTCTGCCTTTTACTCTGAGCAAGAGGCCCTTTGTCACAAGCAGAGGTAAGAGCTCTCTGAACTTTGCCCAAGCTATTCTTATTCTAGCAGCTACACTTTTAGTGCACCCTCTTCCACTACTGATTTGGTCACCTAGATAATGGAAGCTATCAACTACTTCTAGTTTTTCTCCCTGGAAAGTGGCAGAAGTTGGTCTCTGTGCATTTTCAGTGTTTATTGCTCCTGAGCATCTGCCACATACAAAAACTATCTTCCCCGTTAGCATTCTTTTGATATTACTGCACTTCTTATGTGTCCATAGCTTACACTGGGTACATCTTATTGAGTTTCTACCTACACCTCTACTACAAATCGAGCAGGGCCATCTACCTGAAGGGCTTTGTGGTTTGCCTGCCTTCCTACTTATTAGGACTTTGGTTTTAGCTAGGTTGATTCTGAGGCCCTTCGATTCTAATCCTTGTTTCCACACTTGAAACTTCTTCTCTAGTTCTGATAGCAACTCAGCGATTAGTGCAAGGTCATCAGCATAGAGGAGTTCCTAGGGGCATCCTGTCTTGAATTCCTCCGTTATTGCCTGGAGGACTATGATAAATAGGAGGGGGCTGAGGACTGAACCTTGGTGGACCCCAACCTCTACCTTGAATTCTTCAGTGTACTCGTTGCAAACCCTTACCTTCCTTACAGCATCCGTACATGACTTGCACAGCTCTCACTAACCATTCATCTATCCCTAGTTTCCTCATTGACCACCAGATAAAGGATCGGGAAACCCTGTCAAAGGCTTTCTCCATGTCAACGAAAGCCAGGTACAGAGGTTTATCTTTGGCTAGATATTTCTCCTGCAGATGTCTTACCAGAAATATGGCATCAGTGGTGCTTTTCCCTGGCACGAAACCAAACTGCATCTCATCCAAGCTGACTCTCTCCCTAATCAATGGGCTATGACCCTCTCCGTAGCCATCATTACCTGATCCAACAGCTCGATACCTCTGTAATTATTTGTATCTAGGGCGTCACCTTTACCTTTGTAGCAGTTAACTATTATGCTGCTACACCAGTCATTGGGTATGGCTCCTTCGTGTATCACCTGGTTAACTATACGGGTGACTAGGCTATAGCCGACACTGCCAGATATTTATATATATATATATATATATATATATATATGTATATATATATATATATATATATATATGGAATCTATATATATATATATATATATATATATATATATATATATATGTATATATATCTCCCGATCCTTTATTGAGCAGGTGGCACGTAAAAAGCACCCACTACACTCGCGGAGTGGTTGGCGTTAGGAAGGGCATCCAGCTGTAGAAACACTGCCAGATCAGACTGGAGCCTGGTGCAGCCCCTGGCTTCCCAGACCCCGGTCCAACCGTCCAACCCATGCTAGCACAGAAAACGGACGTTAAACGATGATGATGATATATATATATGTATGTATATATATATATATATATATTATACATATATATATATATATACATATATATATATATACACACAAACACACACACACATGTATATGTCCATCTAGTGTTAATTGTCAGAAACAAAAAAGAGTGCTCAGTATCATAGTAGAGGTAAATATATATGTTATCATGGCTGACCCTGTCTCTTGTTACTCTGTGTTTTCCCCATTGGTGAACAAGATCTTTCTGAGCTTCAATATTTGACATTCAGGTTAAATGAAGTAGTAGATTTATTATATGTTGATTTTTATCCTTTATATTTTCTGTTTCAATCATTGGACTGTGGCCAAGTTGGAGCACTGCCTTGAAGGCTTTCAGCTAAACAAATAAATACCAGTACTTTTTTTTAAAGTTTTGTACTTATTCTATCAATCTTTTTTGCTGAACCACTAAGTTACGAGGATGAAAACAAACCAGCACCAGTTGTCTAATGGTAGGGGGAAATAACACACACACATGATGGGCTTCCACATAGTTTCCATCTACCAAATTCACTCAGAAGGTATTTGTCTGTGTGAGGCTATATTAGAATACACTTGCCAAAGATGCTGCAAAATGGGATTGAACCGGAAACCACCTACTTGAGAAGCAAAGCTTCTTAAACACTGACACACTTCGTTTTAGTAAGCTGTGCAAGTGATTCAATTGTTCTTTCCTTCCCTCAAAAATAGGAGATTAATTATGGAATCTATACTCATGTCACAATACATCGTCAAAATATATTTGCAAACACATTTATACATGTATAAAGTAACTTTGTGGCTAATAACATAAAAAGAAATAAAATAAGATAAATGTAAAATATTACAATGGTCAGCATTTTACTGAAACAAACAAATGAAAAGGTGGCTAATTGTGCCTGAAGGTCCAAAATGCCTTTGGTAGGAAAATTTACAGGAATTGAATTAAGATAACAAACTCAGATATGAAATACATTCAATTCTTGAAAAGGAGACTGTGAATATCTGGAAATGTTGAATAAATATGAACTTAGGAACTTTAGTATTTCAAACTAACTGTAAATACTAATAAGATGATACAAAAATAACTAAGATTGCAAAAAGATTGAAAGAACACAGTTGAGAATCTAATGAAATGCTAGAAATTTTTGAGTTCCCTGCCTTGTCAACATCATCATCCAGTGTCTTAAATCCAGGTTTTTCCCCCATTAACTGGGGTGGCTGGATCTAACTCAATATCGTAGCAACTAAGGTAGGCAGGTGCAGCCCACCCAAACATTTGGGCTGGCTGGTGCCTATTCTCCTTTGCTATCATGAGGCCATTTTGGAGCTGCATTTTCTACAGGGAGCATGCCCTTGCTTACCCCCAACCTCAGTTTCTAGACATGAGTGGTCCCGAGACAAAAACCTCTACCATGATTTTTAAGATACCAATATCTTAACACACTGCTATCACATGATACATTAGACATATCTCACTGGCATTCATGCATTATATATGATACCAATTTCCAATTTCTTTAACGACCAGAGTAATTTGGGATTTATGATGGGAAAGTATTATATTACTCAGAGCAAGGGCTAAATAAAAGTCAGAAGTAAGGAATGAAGAACTTATGGAAAATTTGTGACTTAGTAAAGGTGTAAAAACATGTTGTTTGCTGTTTTGTTGTTTTTAGTCTGAAACCCGTTCTGAATATGAAGACTTAGTCATCATTGATGTTGCAGCCATGACCATATGTAGAGCTCTCAGTATCTTGGATGTTATTATTTGAATTAGATATATGCTGCCTTGTTGAAGACTCTACAGTAGGATTTTAAAACCAATTGGTTGTTGTTTCCAACAGGTCAGAGAGGCACATCACAGTCTTGCTCCCTCCACTGGTTTCCTTGATGTTTTCTTATTCCTATTTAGCTTCATACAGGCTCTGAATTTGTATTTGACGTACTCAGCCATTTTGAAGATGATATCTTTTACTTGCTTCAGGCATTAGACTGCTACCATACTGGAGCACCACCTTGAAATCTTAATCAAATAAATCAACCTCCTTTACTTATTTTTCAAGCCTGGAACTTATTCTATCGGTCACTTTTGCCAAACTGCTAAGTTCTGGTGATGCAAACACATCAACACTGGTTGTCAACCGATGGTGATGGTGGTGGAGGAGGAGGAGGACAAACATAGATTGAAAGACACACACACACAGATACACATACATATGTATCTATGATGGGCTTCTTTCAGTTTCCACCTGCCAAATCCACTCACAAGGCTTTGGTCATCTCAAGGCTATAGTGGAAAAACACTTGCCCAAGATGCCACACTGTGGAACTGAACCAGCAACCATGTGGTTAGGAAGCAATGTTCTTTTGACCCACCTACACCTTTGGCAACTATTTCTAACTAGTCTCACTTTGTCAGCTTCCTTGAGGTCATTTGTGTTTGTGTTTAGCTGCATACTGTCCCTGAAATGAGTAGACTAATGATCAACTACAATCCAGAAATGACCAGCTAGCCTTCTGTTCCAGAGAAATACAATTACAACTATTTCAATGACTTTCTCAATACATTTTGTAAAATATAGTTGAATGCAATTAGAGAGAGATGTCATTGTTACGTTTGGCAAGCATCGTTTTTGACATCTAATGTTTATCATAGATAGCTGTAATATGCTGGGGTTTTACTCAAACCTATACCACACACATGAACATGAAAATAAAGCAAAGTGTCTCAATATATTGAGAATATGTAGCGATCAGTTTTTGCTAATATGTAACATTTGATATCTGATAGAATATTTTGCCTTATTTTGAGAACTAAAATATAATTGCTGACTTATTTTTTTTTTCTTTGAAGAGGTTAAAATATCAGATTCCACCGTTGAGTTTTGAATTTTGAATTGATTTCTTTAGGTTTTTCTACTTATATATTTTGGAGAAATATAAGGAAGCATAATTTTATACAGCTTTTTCTGTGGTTCCTATTGATTTTGCATCTTTTTATGTCTCCTTTAACAACAGTTTCACAACAATATTTAAGTACTTGCATCGTTGCAGTGGGGTGGGGTAGGGGGTGTTTATATTTATTTCAAGGAATTGCTTATTGTTCTGCTTTTCGATTTTACAGTAGGTCAATCTAATTCCTGCTATCACAATTCCAGCCAACATCATCATCACATTCTACCCCCTCGTTCACCTCCTCCTCCTCCCCCCATACTCTCCCCCATCATCATCATCCTCATTATGGCTGTGTAGTTAAGAACCTTCCTTCCCATCCGTGTGATCTTTGATTCAGTCTCACTGCACAGTGCTTTTGGCAAGTCTCTTCTGCTAGAGCCCCAGGCCAACCAAAAGCCTTGAGAGGATTTGGCAGATAAAAACTAAAAGAAGCCCATTACATGCATGCGTTTGTGTGTCTGTGTGTATGTACCCTTCTCTAGACCTCATGTGATGGTGATAAATGACCATCATTACAAGAGGTGCTGATTGTTTTATAAAAGATCAGCTTGACCAAAAGGAAATACTACCCCAGGGACAGCATCCAGCAGCAGCAGCAGCAGTAAATCTGATTCCTTTAATATGTTCCCCCGACACAAGCATGGAAGAACAGTCATTGGATGATGATGATGCTGTGCTTGTGTTTCTATTTCCTTGAACTGATGCTGCTGTAGTGTTGTAAATGAACATCACCATCATACAAGCAGCGTTTTTCATTTCTAATGTGCCATGTAAAATTTTCTGACACAGGAAAAATTTACCTTGTATGGAAATAGGCATATGATGTTGAGAGGAGGGGCAGGAGCAAATCTGCATCAACTAATTCCATCTGACCCACGAAAGCATGGAAAGGTGGTCATTAAAAGGAAGATGACGATGATGATGATGATGACAATGACGATAATGGTGATGATGGTGGTGGTGATAATAATGATGATGATGACGACAACGACGGTGATAATTATGATAATGATGAGGGTGATGGTCGGTGAGGGATGTTGATGAAGATATCAAAAACAACAACAGCAAAATTAGACATTGTAAACGAAGAACAGGGACAGAATATACATCAATTCATCGTCTTTTTACAGCAAAATAATCTAATCAAGATATTGGAATAATTTAGTTATCTCATTGCTTTGCTTTACTTATTTCCATAAATTAGCTTAACAAATTAGCTAGCATTAATCCGATACCATTACTTAACATATCTGATTGAATTCTGGACTATCTTCACATATATGTATATATACATATATATATAAATGAACACATCTGTGTGTGCGTGTGCGTGTTGGGGGTATCCTTATGTTCACTTTGAAAACTATAAAAATTATTTTGAAATATATCGTATTGTTTTTATTTACTTTATTATTATATTTGGTTTCTTTAAATGTGATGTAAAATAATAATCAAAACATTCAAAATTATACATATATATATATATATATACACACATACACATATATATACACACACACGTATGGATGTATATATATATCACTCTTAGAAAAACATCAATCTAGAGAAGTACACTCTAAGAAGTAGACCAGTTTATATTTTTTCCTGGTAAATTAGTGAGCTGGTAGATATGTTAGCATGCTGAGTGAAATGCTTAGCAGTATTTCATCTGTCTTTATGCCCAGAGTTCAAATTACCCCGGTGTTGATTTGCCTTTCATCCTTTCGGGGTCGAGAAATTAAGTGCCAGATACATACAGGGGTCGAGCTAATCGTCTGGCCCCTCCCCCAAAATTCCAGGCCTTGTGATTAGAGTAAAAGAGTATATTTTTTCTTGGTGAAGGCTGGTTTATGGGGTTACTCTGAGTGTCCTGTCATAAAGGGATAATTTTATGGCGTATCATCAGACCCCAATACCTTTTGGCCTAAGACCTCTTTAAAATATCTTAAAGAGCTCTTAGGCCAACAGGTCTTGGGATCTGATGATATGCCATAAAATTAAACCCTTTATGGACAGGACACCCAGGGTAACCTCATAAACTGGGTTTTATCAGGAAAAAGATATATACATATTGTATTGTAAATCAGGTAATTCACAAAGGAATCATACCCAGTGATTGGTGTAGCAGAAACATAGTCAACTGTTATAAAGGTAAAGGTGATGCTTTAGATAGAAATAAATACAGGTTATCAAATTGCTGGATCAGATGATGACAGTCACGTAGACAGTCATAGCCCAACTTATTAGGGAGTGAGTTAGCCTAGATGAGATGCAGTTTGGTTTTGTGCCAGGTAGAAGAACCACAGATGGTATATTTCTGGTAAGGAAACTGCAGGAGAAATACCTAGCCAAAGATAAACCTCTGTACTTGGCCTTTGTTGACTTGGAGAAAGCCTTTGACAGAGTCCTCCGATCCCTTATCTGGTGGTTAATGTGGAAACTGGGGATAGACAAGTGGCTGGTAAGATTTGTACAAGCCCTGAACAGGGATGCTGTCAGTAAAGTGAGGGTTAGCAATGAGTATAGTGAGGAATTTCGGGTAGAAGTAGGGGTTCGCCAAGGATCAGTCCTCAGTCCCCTCTTATTCATCATAGTACTCAAGGTAATAACAGAAGAATTCAAGACAGCTTGCCCTTGGCAGCTCCACTATGCTGATTACCTTGCTCTAATAGCTGAATCACTACAAGAACTAGACACAAAGTTTTAGGTGTGGAAGCAAAGTCTAGAATCAAGGGCCTTAGAGTCAATCTAGCAAAAACCTAGTAAGTAGGAAGGCAGACAAATCATAAACCCTTCAGGTAGATGGCCCTACTCGATCTGTAGAAAAGGCATAGGTAGAAACTCCATAATATGTAACTGGTGTAAGCTTTGGACACATAAGAGGTGCAGCAATATCAAAGGAAGGTTAATTGGAAAGATAGTTTTTGTGTGTGGCAGATACACAGGATGCAATAAGCACCGAAAATGTACAGAAAACAGCTGTATGAAGTGTCACACCCTAACAGTAGAAGGAACCTGTGGCAGAGGTAAAATTAGGAAGACATGGGATGAGGTAGTGAAGTACGACCTTCAAAGGTTGGGCCTTACAGAGGTAATGACAAGAGACCAAGACCTTTGGAGATATGCTGTGATTGAGAAGACTCAGCAAGTAAAGTGAGATTGCAGTTGTGACTAATACCTGTGTTGCAAAACCAGCCTATTTAAAAGTACCCTGAAATCACCGAGCAACACGCTGTGCTTCAGAACATCTGTTGAGTAGAGGGAAATCAGAACTGAAATCGTAGTCATGGCCAATGCCAGTGCCGCCTGACTGGCAACCATACTGGTGACATGTAATAAGCACCATTCAAGCATGGGTCGATGTCAGTGCCATGTGACTGGCTCCCAGTGCCAGTGACATGTAAAAAGTACCTTCTGAACATGGTCAAAGCCAGTGCCACCCGACTGGGTCCTGTGCCACTGGCATGTAAAAATCACCTTCTATATATATATATATATATATATATATATATATATATATAATATATATATATATATATACATATATATATATATACACATACACACACATACCCACATATTCATGAATATTTGTTTGTGTGTCTGTGTCTCTGTGTGTACATGTGGGATTTTATTTTCTATTTCTTCTCAAAGTCTTTCTTTCTCTTACGTCATAATCATAGCTTTTCACAGCTCAAACCTAATCATATCCCTTTCACACTAATTCTAATCTCTTGATAAAAACATTAAATATGAAATCTAGGATTAATATTGCTACAGGAGATTAAAGGTAAACAACATTAGTTTCTTATAATTATATGAATGCTGCATCGTTTTTTTTCTTCCTACAGCCCCTACACTTTTAATTGCTATGAACTGTTACCTATATCATTTCCCTTTAATTTACAATCACCATTTTTATCAAAGCAACCTCAAAGTTAGGCTATAACATATATTAGTTTTATATTATATTATATCACATAATAATACGTTCATTGCGATACCTGGGGTCAGTAGCCAGAGTTTCCCACGTGCTCATTATATAATATACTGCATAAATTAATCTTTTTTTTTATTATTATTTTTAGAAGCATCTATAAGGAAATTCTTGAGATTATTTTTATAATATAATGGTTTCAAATTTAGGCACAACGCCACAAATCTTTGGTGGTTTGGGGGCTAAGTTCATTACATCAACCCAGTATCCAACTGGTACTTATTTTATCAACTCCAAATGGATGAAAAGTAAGGGTGACCTCGGTGGAATTTGAACTCAGAATGTGAAGCAGGTGAAATGCCACTAAGCATTTTGGCTAGTGTGCTAAGTATCCCGCCAGCTTGACACCTTACTTTTATCACATATTGATAGATGCTACAAATATTCCTTAGCTGACTTCAAATCCCAAATTTATTTCTGTTCAGTGGATTATTTGGCATTCAATCTGGATCTCCATGCCAAAACTATTGAAGAATTTTCAGCCACTTTGGGTTTACCTTCCTTTATATATTATCTATTCAGTATCCAGATTCATCTGTCTCCTGTGTTTTCACATTTTTGTAACATGCGTGATTTGTGCAAAGATTTTGCTGCTACTTCTAACAAGTCTGCTGATCACAGTGAGGATCCCTCATTGGCTTGAGATATATCTGACAACTATTGGCGTTGCTTCACAACAATATCACAAATTTTTCTATATATTATATCTCTTATCATCTTTTTGATAATATATTAAATGATATGCCAACTATTGTATCTGTTCACATCTTATTTTACTTCACTTTAAACCTGCATGCTATGTTATATTTTATAGTATAATATTATTGTCTATTATATTATATTTTCATATATCGTATTATCTATAGATATCTATAGGACTACAATATCCATTAAAATTATTGGTTATCATATGAGACAGATTTGACTGCTATTTCAGGCAAAGGCAATGACACTGTCGAGATTCTCAACTGACAGAATATTTTTATCATCATCATCATCATCAATTTTCCATGCTGGAATGGGTTTGACGGTTTGACTGAGGACTGGGAAAGCCAGGAGGCCTTACCAGACTCAATCTGATCTGGCAAGGGTTCTATAGCTGGATGCCCTTCCTAATGCCAACCAAGAGTGTAGTGGGTGCTTTTTACATGCCACCAGCATGGGAGTCAGTCAGGTAGCACTGGCTTCTGGATAAAATGAATTGGAGAAGATAAGATTTATATTTTAGAATAGTTAGTTTGAATTTCAATGTCTTGTGCATTACTAAACCAGTTGATGCTGTTTCATTTCCTACATATTTGTCTCTTGCACTCCAGAGCCAGTGAAGGAGCCTCGATGTAACCATTAGACATGTTAGAAGTAGCAGTAAAATCTTTCCCCAAATCATACCCATTTAAAAGAAATGGGCAAACACTAGGGACAAATGAATGTGAATATTGGTTAGATAATGTACTAAAGAAGACAGGGAAATGACTGGGAATTCTTCAATGATTGTTCTACTCGGTTGATGTTCAACATCTCTACTTTCATTATAAATCCTACAGTTTGTGTTTAACACATTTCAAGTTGTGAAATATGTTAAATATTTCACTAAAGACTAGCCATAAATTGTGTTGAAGCAGACTGAAAGAGATTGTTATCTTGTTCAATATCAAAGTTTTTGAAGAAACAACAAAACCAGCCATCATTGTTCACTTGTCAACCAAACACTTTGTTGCTGCTGTTGTTGTTACTGTTCATCTCATTCTATCAGACTGTTTTGTCTCTGACTTGCTTTCCTTACCCCTCATCCTACCTTCTCTCCCCCTCTCATTCTCTCTCTCTCTCTCTCTTTCTCTCTCACACACACACACAATCACACTCCTTATATCTTTCATTTTCTTTTTAAGTGTTTTCATTTCTTCTTATACATATGTGACTGAAAATATATAGTTTATTTCACTATGGTTTCTGCCAACTCACAAACTGTATACAACTACTATCACCAATAATAATAATAATAATAATAATAATAATAATAATAATAATAATAATAATAATAATAATAATAATAATAGTAGTAGTAGTAGTAGTAGTAGTAGTAGTAGTAGTAGTAGTAGTAGTAGTAGTAGTAGTAGTAGTAGTAATAACAGTGCCCAGCTGACAACAAGGTTTGTGAAAAGGAAGAAAGAAAAGTTGATAGATATGACATGTTAGCTTGGGAGGTTAAGCAGCTGTGGTTGCCGAAAAAGGTGGTAGTAGTACCAATAATTGTCAGAGCCCTGGGAACAGTGAGTAAAAGTCTTGAGAAGTTCATGGAGCAAATAGGGGCTGCAATAAGGGTAGAGCACTTGCAGAAAACAGCACAGCTTGGAACTGCTCGAATACTCCGGAAGGTGCTTAAAAAATAATGGGTGTTACATTAGTTCGCTGGTAGTGAACAGCTGACACCGTAGTACATCTCCAATGTTAGAAGCTGTTCAAAGACAATAAAGTAATAACTTGGCGCAAAGCAAGCAGTTTCAGAGAGTGAGGTAAGTTGATTTCATTGATCCCCAATATGTAACTGGTACTTATTTTATTGACCCCTGAGAGGATGAAAGGCAAAGTTGACCTCGGTGGAATATAAACTTGGAATGTGAAAACAAACAAAATGCTGCTATTCATTTTACTCTGGGGGTGCTCAGGTGAACTGGCAGAATTGTTAGCATGCCAGACAAAATGCTTATTGGCATTTCATGTCTCTACATTATGGGTTCAAATTCTGCTACGGTTACCTTTGCCTTTCATCCCTTCAGAGTTGAGAACATAAGTACCTGTAAAGTACTGAGTTTGATGCCATCAAATAGCTCCCTCCCACTAAATTCAAAATATCATTATTATTATTAATGATAGAATCAAATTTTGGCACAAGGCCAAGAATCAACCTCAATTCTTGACAAGTATTTCATTTTTTCAAACTCCCAGAAAGAATGAAAGACAAAGTGAACCCTGACAGAATTTGAATTCAGACCTAGAAGTAATGATGTTTGATTCACTAACAATTCTACCTTCTCCATAATAATCATAATAATAATCCTTTCTATTAAAGGCACAAGGCCTGAAATTTTGTAGGGAGGGGACTAGTCAATTACACCAACCCCAGTGTTTCACTGGTACCTAATTTATCGAACTCCGAAAGCCGACCTCAGTGGAATTTGAACTCAACACAAAGACACACGAAATTCTGCTAAGTACTTTGTCCAGCATGTTAACAATTCTGCCAGCTTGCTGCCTTACTACTACAACTATTACTACTACTACTACTACTACTACTACTACTAATAATATAATAATAATAATAATAATAATAATAATAATAATAATTCTTGGATTGTTGAATGCCTGCAGGTGTTTTGTTTTACTGACAACATCACAGATTTTCTAATGCATAGCATGAAAGAATGGAAAACCAAATTGTACTCAAGTAATGTGTTCCTTGGAGAAGTTAATATTAAAAGGGGAATCTTGTAAGGTGACTCGTTTTCACCGTTATGATTTGTAATTGCACTAATACCCATAACAATGACACTCAGGAAAGTTAAGATGGGCTACCGATGTGGGAAGAAAGGCCCATCATTGAACCATTTTCTGTTTATGGATGACATGAAATTGTTTGGGAAATCTGAAAAACAGATAGATTCCTTAATCAAAATAGTCTAGAAGTGTGGTAGGAACATCAGTATGGAATTTGAGATTACCAAATGCTCAGTACTTAATATGAAAACAGAGAAGAAAGCAGCCTGCAGAGCATTGCGGTTACCATCAGGAGAGACCATGGGCGAACTCAACGGGAGTGGGTATAGATATTTAGGGATTTTGGAACTAGATGACATTCTACACAGAGAAATGAAAATCAAGGTTAGTGAGGAGTATCAAAGAAGGTGAAGATGGTGTTGAAATCCAACCTGAATGCCATAAATTTGATTACCACAATGAATATCTGGGCAGTTGTGGTGGTCAGAAATAGAACGTCCATCCTCAAATGGACTAAGGAGGAAATATTAACATAAACAGACTGTATATGAAAAGAAAGAATGGTGGCAGAGGACTAATTCGTATAGATCATTGTATAAGGAGTGAAAGGAAAACGCTTGCTGAGTATTTGATAAATAGTGATGAAGACCTGCTGCAATATGCCACAAAAGACATGGGTGTAAATGCAGATGAAATGATGAGCAAGGAAGTGTTTAACGAAAGAGCTGAGGAAAAGAGGAAAGAAGACCTTCTTGAAATGAGAAAGCATGGACAGTTTGAAAGGAATACACAAGACGTTAAGGATAATACAGCATCGTGGATATGGCTTGAGTTAGGTGATTTGAAGCATACCACCAAAAGCCTGATCATTGCTGCTACCATTTTAGTGAAGTATAACATCTATAAAACACACACATTATTGTAGTGATGAAAAGGAAGAAGGAAACCAAGATCTTAGATGTTGCCATTCCAGTGAATGGATGAGTGGATGAGAAAAAGCAGAAAACGTTTAATAAGTACAATCTACAAAAAGATGAAATTGCAGAGATGTGGGCAATGAAGTGTGTAACTGTCATACCAGTAGTTGAAGGGGCAGTGAAGGCATTAACAAACAGGTTTGAGAAATTTTTTGCAGGAACTGGGATTGACATGAGGGTTGAACCTGTTCAAAGAACCGCACTATTGGGGACAGCGAAGAATTGGGGAATGGTACTTGGGTATTAAGTATCAGGGAAAGAGACTCTGTGAGCCCTTTAACAACAGGCTGCTGTCTACTCTTATAGAATTAACTGGAGAAGGTCAAATTGAGAGCTCTGTGAAGTGAAATGGAAATAATAATAATAATAATAATAATAATAATCAAGAAAGGTCTGAAAAAGGAAACAGAAGGTTTTGTTATTGCAGTGCAAGATCAGAGTGTACCTACCAGAAACTATTGTGCAAATGTCCTTAAATACAGATCTGACCCCTCATGCAGAATTTGCGGAAAATTCACAGAGACAATTGATCGAGTTATTTCTGGCTGCCAAGTCCTTCCTGAAAAGGAGTAACCTCATAAGACATGACAGACCAAGGCAGTACATCCACTGAAATGCTCGTAAATACTACAAAATTAAATCCCATGATAAATGGTACAGACACCATCTAGAGGATGTAGTAAATGGCGAGGGCGTCACCATCCTTTGGAAGTTCCCCATACAAACAGAGGAACTTGTCTGTTTTATAGATATGTCTGTCCCACAAGATCAAAATGCTTCAAGAAAAGAATACGAGAAACTTTTTCACTATAAAGATCTGTAAATTGAAATCCCAAAAATGGGGAAGCTTAGTACTACGATAATACTATTAGTGATTGGTTTGTTGGGAATGATAAAGAAGGGAGCTGAGAAGTATATTAAGCAACTCCCTAGTAACTCCAATCTCTGTGAACTACAAAAGATAACCTTGATGGGTACAGCCCATATACTAAGGAAAGCACTCTCCATCTAAAATGAAATAAGTGTGGTGATAATTTTAGCAAGACAGAAATGCCCCTGCTATTCTTGGCATTAGGAGGAGCTTGGTACTAAGGCAGCTGAAATAAAATTATAATGAAAAGAAACCATAAATAATAATAACAATAATAATAATAATAATAATAATAATTATTATTATTATTATTATTATTATTATTATCCCTATTATTATTATCATTATTATTGTTGTTGTTGGATCCTTGGGAACAGTATCAGAGGGCATCCAGAGGAATATAAAGCAAATGGGAATAGAGTACCCAGGAGAACTATTACAAAAGGATTGCCTCTTTGGTTTAGCCAGAGATAAAAAGAGTGGCAACAATAAATTCAGTGAAAGAGCAAATACAGAATCTGTAGATAAGGGGTCAAGAGCATTAATAATTTCTTAAGTGAATATACTGCATGTTTGCACAAAAAACATTAACACAGATATCAGTGTCTGTTAGCAATAGATGGCATTGAGATGTTAACCCCTCAGTTAAGGTGATTATGTGTGTGTGTATGATGATGATTATGATATATATATATATATATTGCCGGTGGCACACAAGAATCCATCCGATAGTGGCCGTAGTCAGTACCGCATCACTGGCCATCGTGCTGTGGGCACATAACAAACACCATCCGGTCGTGGCCGTTCTCCAGCCTCATCTAGCACCTGTGTCGGTGGCACATAAAAACACCTTCCGAAGACCCGGCAAGACTAGTCACGCCATAAACCATGGCCCCTACCTGGGACGTAGTCAGTCCACCTGTGCATACCTTCCTCCTTGTGATACTTGTGAAGGCCTGTTGAGGCAAGTGAAAATCAAAGGCCTGTTGAGGCAAGTGAAAATCAAAATCAAAATCAAATCAAAACAAATCAAAATAGATGAACATCAATGGAATTTGTATCTTTGTGGTACCAGTGCCGGTGGCACACAAGAGAAAACCATCCGAAAGTGGCCGTAGCCAGTACCGCATCGACTGGCCTCCGTTCTGTGGGCACATGACAAACACCATCCGATCGTGGCCGTTCGCCAGCCTCATCTAGCACCTGTGTCGGTGGCACATAAAAACACCATCCGAAGACCCGCAAGACTAGTCAGGCCATAACCCATGGCCCCTACCTGGGACGTAGTCAGTCCACCTGTGCATACCTTCCTTCTTGTGACACTTGTGAAGACCTGTTGAGGCAAGTGAAAATCAAATCAAAACAAATCAAAATAGATGAACATCAATGGAATCTGTATCTTTGTGGTACCAGTGCCGGTGGCACACACTTTGTGGTACCAGTGCCGGTGGCACACATGAGAACCATCCGAACGTGGCCGTAGCCAGTTCCGCATCGACCGGCCTCCGTGCTGTGGGCACGTAACAAACACCATCCGATCATGGCCGTTCGCCAGCCTCATCTGGCACCTGTGTCGGTGGCACATAAAAACACCTTCCGAAGACCCGGCAAGACTAGTCAGTCCACCTGTGCATACCTTCCTTCCTTCTTGTGACACTTGTGAAGACCGTTGAGGCAAGTGAAAATCAAATCAAAATAGACAAAATAGATGAACATCAATGGAATTTGTATCTTGTGGTACCAGTGCCTGTGGCACACAAGAAATCCATCAGTGCCGTAGTCAGTGCGGTGGGCACATGACAAACACCATCCGATCGTGGCCGTTCGCCAGCCTCATCTAGCACCTGGGTCGGTGGCACATAAAAACACCATCCGAAGACCCGGCAAGACTAGTCAGGCCATAACCCATGGCCCCTACCTGGGACGTAGTCAGTCCACCTGTGCATACCTTCCTTCTTGTGACACTTGTGAAGACCTGTTGAGGCAAGTGAAAATCAAATCAAAACAAATCAAAATATAGAACATCAATGGAATTTGTATCTTTGTGGTACCAGTGCCGGTGGCACGTGGGACATAAGAAAACCATCCGAACGTGGCCGTAGCCAGTACCCCGCATCGACTGGCCTCCGTGCTGTGGGCACGTAACAAGCACCATCCGATCGTGGCCGTTTGCCAGCCTCATCTGGCACCTGTGTCGGTGGCACATAAAAAACACCATCCGAGCGTGGCCGTCTGCCAGCCTCGTCTGGCACCTGTGTCGGTGGCACATAAAAACACCATCCGAGCGTGGCCGTCTGCCAGCCTCGTCTGGCACCTGTGTCGATGGCACATAAAAAACACCATCCGAGCGTGGCCGTCTGCCAGCCTCGTCTGGCACCTGTGTCGGTGGCACATAAAAAACACCCTCCGAGCGTGGCCGTTTGTCAGCCTCGTCTGGCACCTGTGTCGGTGGCACATAAAATCACCCACTACACTCTCGGAGTGGTTGGCGTTAGGAAGGGCATCCAGCTGTAGAAACACTGCCAGATCTGACTGGACTGGTGCAGCTTTCGGGCTCCCCAGACCCCAGTTGAACCGTCCAACCCATGCTAGCATGGAAAGCGGACGTTAAATGATGATGATGATGATATATATATATATAAATATATACATATATATATACACACACACACACACACATATATATATATATATAACGGGAAGCTTTATGAAAATAAACAAAAGACAAAGGCAGGTGGAAAACAAACGAACAATTGTATTAGTATGGCGCTCAGGAAATATAAATAAAACAAGTCTTTAACGTTTCGAGCCTACGCTCTTCAACAGAAAGATACAGAGAGAGAGAAAAACACAGAAAGAAGGAGAGAAAAAAATGCGTGCAGTAGCTAACGAATCAACATGGCGATCTGATTTCGGCCAGAGGTCAAAGATCAAACATGAGACGCGAGAGCGAAATAAGGGGAGATAATAGGTTGATAAAGGGTTGAGGGACCAGCTAAAAGTGCGTGGGAGGGGTCTGGATGTGTGTATGTATAGGGTTGGTGTATGTATTAGTATGTATAAGGGTGGTGTGTGTGTGTGTGTGTGTGTATGAGAGAGTATTAGTGCGTAAGATTGGTCTGGACGTGCGTATGTATGGGGTTGGTGTATGTATTAGTATGTATTAGTATGTATTAGTACGTATTGGTATGTATAGGTATGTGTGTGTGTGTAGAGAGAGTATAAGTGCGTATGCGGGGTCTGGACGTGTGTATGTATAGGGTTGGTGTAAGTATTAGTATGTACTAGTATGTATTAGTACGTATTAGTATGTATTAGTTGGTGTGCGTATTAGTATGGCACATCATATGTGATGTGATGTGTAAAGTCATGTGGTGTAGTGAGGAGAAGAGGGGAAGGGGGAGAAGAGGGGGGAGAGAAGGGGGGAAAGAAAGGGGGGAGAGAAGGGGAGGGGAAGAAGAGGGAAGGAGAAGGGGAAAGGAGAGGGATGGGGGAGAAGGAAGGGGAGGAGGGGGATAAAGGAGGAAAGAGGGAGTGAGGGAGCAGAGGGAAGGGGAAGAGGGAGGGAGAAAGAGGGAAGAAGGGAAGGGGAGTAGGGGTGAAAGGATGAAGGACTGAAGAAGTAGGCGTCGGGGGGAGAAAGGATAGGTGAGGAGGGGGGAGAGGGGGTTAGATGAGGAGGGGGGAGAGTTGAGACCAAATGGCGTATAAGAGCGAAGAGAGAATTAATTCCTGTTCACGGCGCAAACGGGAATCCGGATGGCCTCTGTGTAAGGACAAACCGAACACAGATAGGTGTTGCAAGGAGTGACCGGTGGAGCGGAAATGGCGTGAGACCGGTGTGTCGTTCGCAAGGTGGATGTCACGAAGGTGTTCCGCGAACCGGTCAGCCAAGCGGCGTCCCGTTTGTCCGATGTACAAGGAATTGCAGAGAGAGCAAGAGATGCAATAGATAATATTGCTGGAGGTGCAGGTGAAGGAGTGGATGATGGGATAGGGTCGATGGTGGGTGCTAGTGAGGCGGGTGGTGTTGGAGAGGTAAGGGCAAGTGCGGCAACGTGGGCGGGAGCAGGGGAACGAGCCGGGTTGGGAGGTAGGGTCAGGGAAGGAGCTATGGACCAAAAGGTCTCGAAGGTTGTGGGCTCGTTTGAAAGAGGGGAGGGGTCGGTTAGGGAAGAGGTGTGAAGTGGACGGTTGGACTGGAGATGACGGAAAGCTCGAAGAATGGTGCGTTGGAGACGTAGGGTCGTGGGGTGGTAAGTGAGGGAAAAGGGAGGCGGGAGACTACAGGGCGGGTTCGGGGAGAGAGAGCAGATACACGGTCCACGGACCGTGCTCTGGCAAGGGCGGTGTGGATATGGTGAGGGGGTATCCACGTAGGGTGAAGTGGTGAGCCATACGTTGAGACTGAGTCTCAAAGTCATGGTCGTCACTACAGAGCCTACGTAGACGGAGGAATTGGGAATAGGGGATGGAAAGCTTGGTGTGTTCTGGGTGGGAGGAAGAGAAGTTGAGGTATGAGTGTGAGTCTGTGTGTTTGTAGTGAATGGAGGTGGTAAGAGTGGAGTGAAGAATGCTAACCGAAATGTCGAGGAAGGAGACAGAGGTGTTGGAGATAGTGGAAGTGAAGTGGAGGGCTGGATGGAAAGATTGGACGAAGAGAGGAAGGAATCTAGATGTTCGCGGGAGAGTGAGGTGGCACCGATAATGTCGTCAATATAACGACCATATAGTTCAGGAGTGGGACCAGTGAAATTAGAGAATATTTGGGCCTCAACATAGCCACGAACAGGTTCGCATAGTTGGGGCCCATTCGCGTTCCCATGGCCACTCCCGAGATCTGATGGTAGAACTCGCCCGCGAACGAGAAGCAGTTCAGAGTAAGGACAAGTTCGGCCAGACGAATGAGTGTGGAGGTGTCAGGTACAGGGTTAGAGCGGAGGTCAAGAAAGTGTCGAAGGGCCTGCAGTCCTTCGTGGTGAGGGATAACAGTATAGAGGCTTTGGATGTCCATAGTAAAAAGGGTTTTGGAGGAGCCGGGAGGAAAGGAGAAAGAGTTGAAAAGCCGGAGAGCATGGTTGGTATCGTGGATGTGAGGGAAAGATGCCACTAGGGGGGCAAGGACACGGTCGAGGTATTTAGAGATGAGCTCCGTGGGGCAGTTACAGGCGAGACGATGGGGCGGCCAGGGTTGTTGGGTTTGTGGATTTTGGGGAGGAAGTAAATGGTGGGGGTACGTGGGGTTCGCACAATTAGGTTGGATGCGGTGCGGGGGAGACGGGAGGACAGATGAGGTCTTGGACGGTAGAGGATACCGTCTGTTGGTAGCTACGTGTGGGGTTAGAGGGCAGAGGGGAATAGAAGGAGGTGTCATTGAGTTGGCGGAAAGCCTCGGCCCTATAGAGGTCCGCGCGCCACACCACTACAGCTCCACCTTGTCAGCCGGTTTGATGATAATGTCAGCGCGCCGTTGGAGGGAACGAAGAGCCAAGAGCTCAGCCGGGGAGATGTTGAGGCGGCGTTGGCGCCTGGAGAAGTTGAACCACTCCAATGCACGCTGACAAGCGCCCGCGAAAAGATCCACTGCTAGGATCTGGCCAGGGGCAGGCGTCCACGGGGATGGTCGGCGGCCCAGGCCAGTGAAGCAGTCGTCCTCTTCGTGGGGTGTGGGTGGCGAGTCGTGGTAATGCGCACCCAACCGGACACGGCGCACAAAGCTGTGGACATCAACTCGCGTCTGGAATTCCTTACAGGACGGAGCGTTCAGCCGCAGAGAGGGGAAGATCGGGGGGAATGGTAACAACAGACGGAAGTGGAGAAGGGGTGGGTGGAATAGAAGTAGGAGGGGTGGTAGGTCTCGTGGAGGTCTGAGGGGGAAGGATTGGGGAGGTGTGTGGGGGGTGGTTGGGCGGGGCAGTAGGGTTAGGTGTAGGTGGATGGAGCCTAACGGGAGGGGAGAAGGGGTTGTAGGGAGGGGCAGTGGGGTTAGGTGTGGGTGGATGGAGCCTATCGGGAGGGGAGAAGGGTGGTGGAGGAGTTGGGGTAGTGGCGTCGGGTAGGGTGGAATGGAAGAGTGATTGGAGTTTACGAAGTTTGGTATCAGAAAGAAATTGATGGAAGAGTTGATTCAAATGGATAATGAAGCGTAGCGTGTTTGGAGCATAGAGAGGCGGCAGAGAGGAGAAGAAGGTGGAGAAAGCAGGAGGAAGAAGGCGTTTGATGGCATGTAGTTTGGAGAGATTGGAGCGAATGGTGGCCCGCATAAGGCGGTAAGATGTGGTGCGGAGTATGGGTAAGATGGAAGAATCCGAGTGGAGAACAGGGTGGAAGTGGAGGCGGAAACCTTTAGGGATGAGTCGGTGATGTAGGCAGCGGCTTAGGAAAGAGACATGGCTAGAGAAGCGGGTTTTTTTAAAAAGAAGTAGAGAGAGATTAACGGACGGCTGAAGGCAATATACAGGAAGCGAACGTAGATGATCCTTCAAACGGTGATGGAGGGTGAGGAGGTAGGACCTAGGATCCGGCATGATGGGATAGCGGAAAAAAAACGTTCGAAAAAACAAAAAAAAACAAAAAACAAAAATTATCGTATGAAAAAAATAGAAAAAAAGGATAGCGAAAAAAGGGGAAAAAACAAAAAAATAATAATCGTATGAAAAAACTAGATAAGTAAGCGATAGGGGCAGAAAAGACGGGGCAAACGGAAAAGGGAAAGAAAGAAGGGAAGCAGAGAGAGGGGGAGGCAAAAAAAGGGGGGTGCAGGCAGAGGAAACGGAGTATGGACATCCAGAGAGGGAAGAAAGACGGAAAGGAGAACAAAAATTCAGGAAAATGTGGGAAGCATGAAATGAATGTAAAAAAAGTGGTAATATAAGAGAAAATAAAAATACAACAAACGGGACAGTTTATGCGAACAAGTTCAAGGTTGAAAGTTCAAGGTTGAAAGTTCAAGGTGAGAAATGTGTAGACGTCGTGGTATATTTTTTAAGGATTTCACATCAATGCAAAGTCACTTTGATCCGCGAAAGAGAGGTGCAGCCAATGGTAAGTATCCAAGAGGTAAAGAAAATCCAAGGTAGAGGTAAGTGTTGATAGTGGTATTGGTAGAATATAGGATGAAAGTGAGACCACGTGAGCGCATAATATATAACGGGAAGCTTTATGAAAATAAACAAAAGACGAAGGCAGGTGGAAAACAAACGAACAATTGTATTAGTATGGCGCTCAGGAAATATAATAAAAAAGTCTTTAACGTTTCGAGCCTACGCTCTTCAACAGAAAGATACACAGAGAGAGAAAAACACAGATACATATATATATATATATATATATATATACACACACATATATATATATATATATATATATATATATACACACACACACAACCACATGAGTGAGTGAAGAAAATTAAAGGAACTCCACATGTCAGACAGGAGTTATATTTATTTTTAATTACAGCTGAGATGAGCTCCATACACAGACATACATTACAGACAAACAGATAGACAGATGAGAGGAAGTGAGAGAGAGGGAGAGATAGAGGCAATGAGAGAGGAGAGGGAGAGAAGGAAAGAGAGACAGACTGACAGAGAATAGACAAGCACCTGCTTGACAAAACATTAATACAACCCTAAATTCCATTGTTTTCTTTCTTTCCTCTAATATTTCTCTTTCTTCCAATCTTGTTAGCTTTTATTGCCAAACTAAAAGAGATCTATCAGATGACCTTCTTAAAGCAGATAACATTTGTAACAACTGTATCAAACATAACCTTTTTTTCTCTCATTTACTCTTTGCACCAATTTCTTTCTTTCTTTCTTTTTTACATTATTATATGAAATCTATTAAAATATACATATTGGAAAAAAATGTTAGAAATTTAAAGAAGTAGCGAAAAAAAAGGTCAATTTAAAAAAGTAATAAAAATTTAAATGGATTACTAGGTTTTATGGCTTTTTGACAGCATTTGTAGAAAGTATGTTTGTAGCAATTTAACATTGTGACATCCTAATCATAAAATGTTCAGAGAGTGTCAGATGTGTTCCACTGAAAAATAGGAGATTCTTTTTTTCTCTAAATGCTGTAATTTTCACTGCAGTCAAAAATCAGAAAACAATTTAAAGCTGTTTTGACAAGAAAAAAAAAAAAAGGAAATAAAGTTATTTTGTAAGTAGGAGTAATACATTGTCTCTAGTGTATGAGAGTGTTCACCAACCAACAGAAAGCAACTCAATAAATACCCAGGGACACATTCATCAAGAAAAAGTAATAGTAAAGTGTGTGTTGAATGAATAATTTTAATTAAATGAAGTTTGTTGGCTTACCATATAAACTATGCTTATGTCATTGAGTTATATAAATTTTAATATTTCACTGGTGTTTACTCAAATCTGGCAGAATGAATGGTAAAGATGAGCTACTCAGCAACACTTGAACTCATCTGATTTGAAATTTAAGTGTTGTAACAACACTGGAAGTCATTGTGGCCCATGATCTCCAGGATTTCAACCAATTCCCCCAATGTTTTAAATCAATACAATTATAAAATAATAATTAATCAACTAACCAACTCTGTTCTTCTTGGAGGTTTTATGACAATCATTAGCACACTGGACGAAATGATTAGCAGTATTTCGCCCATCGCTAAGTTCTGAGTTCAAATACTGCTGAGGTTGACTCTGCCTTTCATCCTTTCAGGGTCGATAAATTAAATACCAGTTATGCACTGGGGTCAATGTAATTGCCTAGTCCCCTACTCCCAAATTTCAGGCCTTGCAGAAACTCCATAAGACGTACCCAGTGTAAGCTATGGACACATAAGAGGTGCAGCAATATCAAAGGAAGGCTAACTGGGAAGATATCTTTTGTATGTGGCAGATGCTCAGGAGCAATAAACACTGAAAATGTGCAGAGAACAACTTTCGCCACATTCCAGGGAGAAAAACTAGAAGTAGTTGATAGCTTCTGTTACCTAGGTGAACCAGTCAGTAGCGGAAGAGGGTGTGCTGAAAGTGTAGTTGCTAGAATAAGAATAGCCTGGGCAAAGTTCAGAGAACTCTTACCTCTGCTGGTGACAAAAGGCCTCTTGCTCAGAGTAAAAGGCAGACTGTATGATGCATGTGTATGAACAGCCATGCTACACGGCAGTGAAACATGGGCTGTGACTGCTGAGGACATGCGTAAGCTTGCAAGGAATGAAGCCAGTATGCTCCACTGGATGTATGATGTCAGTGTGCATACACAACAGAGTGTAAATGCCCTGAGAGAAAAGTTGGATTTAAGAAGCATCAGGTGTGGTGTGCAAGAGAGATGACTGCACTGGTATGGTCCTGTGTTGTGAATGGAGGAGAACAGCAGTGTGAAAAAGTGTCACACCCTGGCAGTTGTGGGAACCTGTGTAAGAGGTAGACCTAGGAAGATTGGGATGAGGTGCTGAAGCACAACCTTCAAACATTGGGCTTCACTGAGACAATGACTAGTGACTGAGACCTTTGGAGAAATGCTGTGCTTGAGAAGACCCGACAAGCCAAGTGAGACCATAATCCATAGCCTATGCCAGTGAGATATAATCAACCCACTTATAAGTACCCCTCATTCATTTGACAATAAACTTTGCTTGTGAAGACCTGTTGGGGCAAGTGAAATCAAAATCACTGACAGTACCGCCTGATTGGCATTCATGCTAGTGGAACATTAAAAGCACCACCTGAGTGTGATTGTTACCAGGGCCGCTGAGTGGCTCCCATGCAGGTGGCATGTAAAAAACACCTTTTGAGTATGGTCATTGCTAGTACCACCAGACTGGCCCTCGTGCTGGTGGCATGTAAAAGCACCCACTACACTCTCGGATTGGATGTCGTTAGGAAGGGCATCCAGCTGTAGAAACTTTGCCAGATTTGATTGGAGACTGGTGCAACCTTTTGGCTCGCCAGCCCAGTCAAACCGTCCAACCCATGCCAGCATGTAAAGTAGACATTAAACAACAACGATGATGATGATCATTTATGATGTATCTAGGACTACAAGATGTAAATGTCACCACTTTTTCAAGCATGTGATTTGAATGAGATATCACAAGATAGAGAGATCATTATTTGCCCCATGGAAATCATTAAAGTTGATCCATTCAAAGCTCATCCAAGTTCAAATCTCATTGAAGCTGATATAATATTTATTCAAGCAAGAATGAATATAAATAATTACCAGTAATATGTGATGGTGGAATAAGGTTAAAGGCCTTGAATAGATTCACTATAATTACCCCTTCTTTTTTAATGAGGAACTGGTCTTGCAT
>NC_043015.1:24759411-24791911 GCF_006345805.1 Octopus sinensis
CTTCTGAAATCCAACCATTTTACAAAATGTGCTGGGTGCCTTTTTCATGGCACCGGCACCAGCAATGCCACTGAGTATCTGAAAGATAAAGAATCGTCAACTGAGCTGGGTACAGAGAGGAGGAAAAAACTAAGAGAGAGAGAGATAGAGAGGTGCAATTGTCTTTTTGCAGAGATGAAAACATTGGCTTGCTTAGCCAAAAAGTGAGAGAGAGCAAAAAGAGATGAGAGGCCCAGGTACAATGTGAAGATGAGACAGAAAAGAAAGTGCATCATCATCATCTTCATCATCATCATCGTTTAACATGCATTCTCCATGCTAGCATGGGTTGGACGGTTCAACCGGGGATCTGGGAAGCCAGAAGGCTGCACCAGGCTCCAGTCTGATTTGGCAGTGTTTCTACAGTTGGATGCCCTTCTTAATGCCAACCACTCTGTGAGTGTAGTGGGTGCTTTTTACGTACCACTGGCACAGGTACCAGGCGAGGCTGGCAACGGCCACGATCGGATTGGTGCTTTTTACGTGCCACTGGCACAGGTGTCAGGCGAGGCTGGCAATGGCCATGATCGGATTGGTGTTTTTTACGTGCCACTGGCATGGAAGCCAGTCAAGGCGGTGCTGGCATCAGCCACATTCGGATGGTGCTTTTTACGTGCCACCAGCACAGGGATCACAACTGCAGTTTCCATTGATTTTTGATGTTGGTGTACTTGACTCATTGGATCTCCTCAAGCACAGGGTCGAAATGGTGTTTCTTTACTTGCCACCTGCACAGGAGTCAGTCCAGTGGCCCTGGCAACTGCCGGGTGCCAGTCATAGGATTGGTTCCATTTCGATTCTGATTTCACTTGCCCCAACAGGTCTTCGCAAGCAGAGTTTAGTGTCCAGTGAAGGGAGGTTGGCATGGTGCCTGTCGTCGGATGAGGTTCGATTTCGACTTCGCTTGCCTCAACAGGTCTTCGTGTGTCCAAGGGAGGAAAGGCATGCCTAAGTGGGCTGGCTGGGATGGACTCACTTGTCCTGCTGGGTCTTCTCACGGACAGCATATTTCCAAAGGTCTCGGTCGCTGGTCATTGCCTCAGTGAGGCCTAATGTTCGAAGGTCATACTTCACCACCTCGTCCCAGGTTTTCCTGGGTTTACCTCTTCCATGGGTTCCCTCAACTGCTAGGGATTGGCACTTTTTCACACACCTATTTTCATCCATTCTCACCACATGACCATACCAGTGCAATCGTCTCTCTTGCACACCACAGCTGATGCTTCTTAGGTCCAACTTTTCTCTCAAGGTACTTACACTCTGTCGAGTATGTACACTGACATTACACATCCATCGGAGCATACTGGCTTCATTCCTTGCAAGCTTACGCATGTCCTCAGCAGTCACGGCCCAAGTTTCACTGCCATGTAGCATGGCTGTTCGTACACATGCATCATACAGTCTGCCTTTTACTCTGAGCAAGAGGCCTTTTGTCACCAGCAGAGGTAAGAGCTCCCTGAACTTTGCCCAAGCTATTCTTACTCTAGCAGTTACACTTTCAGCACACCCACCCCCACTACTGACTTGGTCACCTAGGTAACGGAAGCTATCAACTACTTCTAGTTTTTCTCCCTGGAAAGTGACAGAAGTTGGTCTCTGCACATTTTCAGTGTTTATTGCTCCCGAGCATCTGCCACATACAAAAACTATCTTCCCAGTTAGCCTTCCTTTGACATTGCTACACCTCTTATGTGTCCATAACTTACACTGTGTACATCTTATAGAGTTTCTACCTACGCCTTTTCTACAGATCGAGCAGGGCCATCTACCTGAAGGCGTTTGTGGTTTGTCTGCCTTCCTACTTAGTAGGACTTTGGTTTTAGCTAGGTTGACTCTAAGGCCCTTCGATTCTAATCCTTCCTTCCACACCTGAAACTTCTCCTCCAGTTCTGGTAGTGACTCAGCAATTAGAGCAAGGTCGTCAGCATATAGGAGCTCCCAGGGGCAACCTGTCTTGAATTCCTCCGTTATTGCCTGCAGGACTATGATAAATAGGAAGGGGCTGAGGACTGAACCCCGGTAGACCCCAAACTCTACCTTGAATTTTTCAGTGTACACATTGCCAACCCTTACCTTACTTACAGCGTCCCTGTACATGGCTTGCACAGCTCTCACCAGCCATTCATCTATCCCTAGTTTCCTCATTGACCACCAGATAGGGGATCGGGAGACCCTGTCAAAGGCTTTCTCCATGTCAATGAAAGCCACGTATAGGGGCTTATCTTTGGCCAGGTATTTCTCCTGCAGCTGTCTCACCAGAAATATGGCATCAGTGGTGCTTTTCATTGGCATGAAACCAAACTGCATCTCATCCAAATTGACTGTCTCCCTAATCAGTTGGGCTATGACCCTCTCCGTAGCCTTCATTACCTGATCCAACAGCTTGATACCTCTGTAATTATTTGTATCTAGGGTGTCACCTTTAACTTTGTAGCAGTTGACTATTATGCTGCTACACCAGTCATTGGGTATGATTCCTTCATGTATCACCTGGTTAACTATACGGGTGACTAGGCTATAGCCGACACTACCAGATATTTTGAGCATCTCTGCAGTAATTCCTGATGGGCCTGGGGCTTTCCCTGAATTCATGCTTCTAATTGCCTTAACTACCATAGAACTGTCAACTCGGATAGCTGGTCCCTCTGTTGGGTTGACATTAGGCAGACTCTCTTTATCACATTTATTTTCTTTATTCAGCAACCTTTCATAGTGGTGTCTCCAAAACTCTCTCTTTGCATCCTCATTTAGCGCAAGCGAACCATCATCCATGCGAACATATTTCTCTCCTACCACATCACGATTCTCTCTCACACACTGTCTTGCAACACAAAATACCTCAAGTCTTTGGTCCTCATGGTGCAGAACATTGGCAAATTTTTTCTTATCTGCTTCCCCTCTGGCTAAATAAACCTGTCTCCTAGCTTCCCTTCTGGCAGTCTGATACAGTTCCCTGCTACCTCCGTTCTTCCAGTCCTTCTAAGCCTGTTTCTTTTGTCTAATAGCCTTGTCAACCACATTGTTCCACCACCACGTTACCTTGGGTCGAGTGGGGACTTTGCACCAGCCTGAGATCTGGTCAGTGGCTCTTAGCAGGTTGTCCCGTAGAAACCTCCAGTTGTCTTCCACATTATGTGATGCTATACACCCTTCTATTTCATCAAAGGCTTCGAGTAATACGTTTCTAAATCTCTGTCCATTTGCAGGATCTTTAAGTTTCCAGACCCTTCTCCTCCAGGCTGGACTTCTTCTGGGCATCCATTCAGCCCTGATCCTGAAGTCGCTAACTACTAATCTATGTTGAGGGTTACATTCTTCACCTGGGAAGGTTTTGGCATTTATAAGCAGCCCTCTTTCCCTTTTTCTGGTGAGGATATAGTCAATTTGGCTAGTGTGTCTGCCAGAATGATAGGTGACTAGGTGGCGGGTGGGTTTCCTGAAGTTGGTATTGCAAACCATAAGATCATTTGCATCGCAGAACTCCAGCAGTCTGGTTCCCTCCTCATTGCGGGAACCAAAACCATAGCCTCCATGTATGCCATGGAAGCGCCCTGCACATTGTCCAACATGTCCATTGAAATCACCAACCACAAAAAGAAGGTCTCTGTCAGATAATTCTCTCCTTAGAATGTGAGCTGTACCCAATAATGCTGTCTTCTGTACCACCTCGAGCCTGACAGCAGCTCCAATATTCTTAATGTTTTTTAAAGCCCTTGGAAACTGCTCCTAATGCTCCAATTACCACCGGTATCACTATTACTTTCTTCATGTCCCATAACTTTCCCATCTTGTCCTGCAGTGGCTGGTATTTCTCATCCTTTTCTGTTTCCTCACATTTCACCCATCAAGCGTCTGGTATTGCAAAATCTATTATCTTTACTTCTTTTTCATCTTTATGGTTGAGCACGATATCTGGTCGTCTCACCTCTATGACTTTGTGGCACTGCATGTTAAAATCCCAGAGTATATTGTAATGTTTGTTTTCCATTACTCCCTCTGACTTCTGTTCATACCATTGTTCGGCTCCCTCTTGAGGTTTGCTTTACTGCACAACAACCAGTGGACATATCTGGCTACATTGTCGTGTCTCCTTTAATATTTGCATTGTGCAAGCTTACAGCACTCACTAACAATATGACATATTAGTATTCTCGTTATTATTATTACTGTGCAGTACCAGGCAGTGGCTCTCATGGCTTCTGATCTTAACTGATTAGAAGTGTTATCATGTACATTGTTTTGTCTTGGTATAAAAGATGGGCTACAGCAAATATTCTGCTCAATACCACAGATTTGCTTGTCAGTTGTTTCACCTTAACCAGTTGAGCATGTCCCTTAGTGGCTGACGATATGTGCATCTCTGATCACGAGCAGAAGTAGTAGGGGAGCATCATAGCCATGTGTTGAGAGGGATTCTTTGGGGTTTGAATAATTCACCTCTGGAAACATGGGTGGTTCTTTCAACATCCTTAAACAACCCTTATTCAGGGACCTTTTGAGTGGGATGGGCTACTCAACCTGAAGAAAATTCTAACTGGGCCCCACCTGCAAGGTCATGTGCTGTTTATCTTGATATGAGATCACCATGTCGCGCACATATGGTTGTGATGCATGTGCCTGGTGTACCTTTATCAGACGGGTAGTCATGATGGGTATATTGGGCTTCGTATATTTTACCCCAGTGTCACTTTGATGGCATGCACTGCTCTCTCACTCAATAATAATAATAATAATAATAATAATATTATTATTATTATTATTATTATTATTCTATGTTTGACTTTTGCTTTATATTTGTACAAGTTGGCTCCAAGTCTCACCCAGAGACCTCAAGAGACAACAGGGTTGGAAGTTCATGTTGTTGTTATGCCTAGTGTGCCATATATTTGGGGGGTGGGGATGTTGTACTAATGAATGTCTAAAAAAAAAAAAGTTTTTTTTTTTTTTCTTTTTTTTTTAAACCGAAAATTATGGTTGTTTTAAACCTTGAGGTTACATAGAGAGTATTTTGCGTAGGATATGAGCAGTTCCCATGAGCACTATCTTTTGAACTTCTGCCATTTTTGGGTTTCCTGGTATCTGAGTTAGGTAGCTATCAGCCCCTTTTGCTATCATTCCCAGGGCACCTATGACAACAGGTATTGTTTTAGTCTTCAGCTTCCACATTTTGCTGATTTCTATTTCAAGATCTTTATATTTGCTCAGTTTTTGGTAGGTCCTGACAGATACGTTTATATCGATTGGGACAGTCATATCAATGAGGAGGCATGTTCTTTGTTTGAAGTCTTTCAATATGATGTCTGGACTATTTGCATCTATCTTCCTGTCAGTTTCAATGGTGAAGTTCCAGAGGAGTGAGATGTGGTCATTTTCAAGCACTGGGGGTGGTTTGTGTTCCCACCAGTTTTTTTCATGGGGCAAATCCAGGTTTTTACAGATTACCCAGTGAATATATTGTGCAGCTCTATCGTGCCTGTTGAGATACTCTGTAGGCGCTAGAAGACTGCACTTGGAGACCACATGGTCAATGGTTTCATTTTGTTGCTTGCATACATGACACGTTGGACTGCTTCTGATCTTTAATATGTTGGCCTGGTAGTTTCTTGTTGGTAGGCATTGATCTTGAGCTGCTATGATAAACTCCTCTGTTTCAGATTTTAAGCCAGAGGCCATTAGCCATTGATGGGTCAGGGCTTTGTCGATATCTGCATTATTCGCTCTCTTTGGGTATTTGCCATAGAGAGGTTTTTCTTGCCATTTATTATTCAGAATATCTAAGGCCGCAGTTTTGGCACGGGTTTTCATGTGCCTAGCTTTTTCTGTGCTTGTTTCTTGTATGTCTATCTCTAATTCCGAAATTGGTTGTATTCGGAATTCACTTAGATATTCCTTTGCCTGTTTTGTGACTGAGTATGATGCTTTCTTGTTTTCATGTTTTGAGACAAGTTTTAACATCCAGTCCTCAGAGTTTTTCAGGTAGGTGTCTAGGCCAATTGTAGCAATCTTCATTGTTATTGCCAGTTGCAAAAGACCACGGCCTCCCTCTTTTCTTGGCAGATAGAGTCATTCTGTATCTGCCTTAGGGTGGTGCATTCTATGCATTGTCAACAGTTTCCTTATTTTTCTGTCGAGCTGACATATTTCAGTAATTGACCAGTTAACAATATTGAAACTGTAAGTCACGACTGGTATAGCTAATGCATTGATTGCTTCGATCCTGTTTCTTGCATTCAGCTCTGTCTTGAGTATTGCTCTCACTCTTCGATAGCATTCTCTCCTGATCCTTTCCTTCATCTCTGAATGCCTTATTCCGTTCCCTTCAATTACCCCTAGGTACTTGTATTATTATTATTATTATTATTATTGTTATTGTTATTATTATTATTATTATTATTATTATTATTATCATCATTATTATTATTATCATTATTATTATTATTATTATTATTATTATTATTATAGTTATTATTATTATTATTATTGTTATTATTATTATCATTGAGTGAGAGAGCAGTTCATGCCATCAAAGTGACACTGGGGTAAAATATACGAAGCCCAATATACCCATGATGACTACCTGTCTGATAAAGGTACACCAGGCACATGCATCACAACCATATGTGCGTGACATGGTGATCTCATATCAAGATAAACAGCACATGACCTTGCAGGTGGGGCCCAGTTAGAATTTTCTTCAGGTTGAGTAGCCCATCCCGCTCAAACGGTCCCTGAATAAGGGTTGTTTAAGGATGTTGAAAGAACCACCCATGTTTCCAGAGGTGAATTATTCAAACCCCAAAGAATCCCTCTCAACACATGGCTATGATGCTCCCCCACTACTTCTGCTCGTGATCAGAGATGCACATAACGTCAGCCACTAAGGGACATGCTCAACTGGTTAAGGTCAAACAACTGACAAGCAAATCTGTGGTATTGAGCAGAATATTTGCTGTAGCCCATCTTTTATACCAAGACAAAACAATGTACATGATAACACTTCCAATCAGTTAAGATCAGAAGCCATGAGAGCCACTGCCTGGTACTCCATGAGAGCCACTGCCTGGTACTCCATGAGAGCCACTGCCTGGTACTCCATGAGAGCCACTGCCTGGTACTTTATGAGAGCCACTGCCTATTATTATTATTATTATTATTATTATTATTATTATTATTATTATTATTATTATTATTATCATCATCATTATTATTATTATTATCATTATTATTATTATTATTTCCAATTGAAGAAAAACATACTTATTACACATCGTAGAGTTTGTAGAAGAAAAGCTCATAATTCACTCTTTTGCAACTCAGACTTCGCAATGCAGAGCAATCTTTCAGCTAAATTGTGGGATTTCATGGAAATTGTAAATAAACATCAGCATTATACAAACAGTGTCCTTCATTTCCAATATTCTGTGAAAAATCCTGTTTCACCATGGATTAGCATGACCTATGTGGTGACATGAAGGACACCCAGCTGTAGAAGATTTTTCTCAAAGAATAACTTTTGACTTATGCAAGCAAGGTAAATTGGACATTAAAACTATGACAATGATGATGATGATGATGATGATATTGATTATCTACTAACAACAGATATTTATAAATATACATATATCATCTGGACTACACTCAGCAAACTCATACCTCAGTATAACCAAAATATACATGCGCATTGTATACCACAATAATGTACATTATACCCTCCCTCCCCCCTCTCTCTCATACACACACATTTGTGTACACAAATATACATGATGTAAATTTGTCGTCTCTGTGTGTTTGTTTATATGTAAGCTTCAGCTGCAACAATGTCTGCTGTATTCGCAAAAGTTTGCTATTGTTACACACGATGATTATGGTGGTGTTGATTGTGAATAGAGGAGATCAACCTCTGATAAACATATAACTTGCAGCAATTATTTCTGGTTATAACCGTTATTCTGGTGTTATCTCCTAGAGTCCACCTGCTGCCATCACAGAAAAACCTGTTAATTACAGAGGATTCAGTTTCCCCACACCTTCAGTGTCACAGTTAACGAGGAATGAAGGATATGGCTAACTCAAACATAAATCTGTCAGATGAGGAAACTGCAGCACAATTGATTGATCTGATAAATATAGTAACTAAATACTCCTCAAATGACATCCTGGTGTCTTAAAACCAAGACAACAGCAGATTAAGTAATTTAATTCTTATGTGGTAGCTTTCTGTGATGTTTGGAAATTTAGATATCCTTAAAGACAAATAAAAGAGCATGCTTCAGTAAGAATGCCTTTGATGTTAGGCTGCCAGTCCAATACTGGTTGTCAGTCTAATGATGTTAGGTTGTCAGTCTAACTAGGACTCAGCTAAATTTAACCACTGCCACCATTGCCATACATTCACCAACATCACTGCTGCCAGCATGCTATAATCACCACCGCCACCACCACCACCACTGTCACACTACCACAATAATCAGCATGCTACCACTACCACCACCATAACCAACAACATCAACAGCAACAAGAATTCATGAGGCTCTTTTGTGTATATTTCTGGATTGTTTCTATTTCTTGGTGGTACTGTTCTTGTTTAACCCCAGGTCATCTCCAACTGAGTAGATTCTATGATCAAAGGCAGACCATTTGGCAATAGCCTGATACCTTTTATCAACCACAGTGTACTTTTGGAAACAATATTCAAAGTATCTTAAAAACTGGCAGACAGTGATTAGAGGGAGATTTGTCTATTTTGTCTTGCAGGTCATGTAACAGATGCTTCTTCGATGGCTTGTTATTGTTTAATTCAAATCATTTCTCAATGACCAGACATATGGTCCAAGCTGTTCCATCCATGACCATCCTGTATTCTTTTTCTAATGGAATATAAGTATATCTAGCACTATATCAGCTATTGTCCTTTCCTCCTTTTTGTGTTTTTAATTGGTCAAATGGGTTACAGTTATGACCACCTAAAACTTAGTCATCATCGTTGTTTACGGTCCAGTTTCCATGCTGGCATGGGTTGGATGGTTTCACATGGTACTGGCTAGCAGGGAGCTGTCCAGACTCCAACTGTTTCTTGTGGCATGGTTTCTATGGCTGGATGCCCTTCCTAGTGCCAATCACTTACAATGGTGTACTGGGTGCTTTTTATGTGCCACCAGCACAGGTGCGTTTATGTAGCACCAGGATGGATAGATCTAAATAGCACTGGCACAAGTGCTTTTTATGTGGCACTGGCACCTGAAAGGAGAAGCCTATATGTGTGGAAGACAGCAATTTTACTTAGCTTTTCCTGTTTTATCAAGTGCAGCAAAATGCCACATCTCCCAACCCCTTGTTCTTTCCTCAGTGAGGCCCAGTATCCACTCATGTCTCACCACTCATGTCTTCCTGGGTCTTCCCATTCCACAAGTTCCCTCCACAATTAGAGGTCAGCACTTCTTTACACTGCTGTCTTCATCCATACACACCACATAGCCAGACCAGTGCAGTCGTCTCTCTTTCACACAACATCTGATACCTCTTATACCCAGTTTTCCTCTTAAATCATTTACACTTTGTCATATGTGCATACTGACATTACCCATCCAGTAAAGTGTGCTAGCTTTGTTTCTTTCAAGCCTTCACAAGTCCTCTGTAGTCATAGCCTATGTTTCTCTGCCATGTAACATAACTGTATGTACACAGGCATTATACAATCTGTTTTTCATTCAGCAAAAAGAACATAAGATGAATAAGAGAAAATTTAGAAGACATATTTATTGGTGTCAGTTCGTTTGACTGAACCATTTTAGGCAAAACTCCAATATGGCCACAGTCCCATGATGGAAACTGGTGGAAAAAGTAGGGAATCTAGAATGAGATTGTCCAATATGTTTCCATTGATTTTACAAGATGGTTTGCTCTTTATTAAAGGGAAATTTGGCTGCCATTTCTAGCAGAGCCTAGTCCTTTGACTTGCCAGGTCCTGTTGAACCATCCAACCCATGGCAGCATGGAAAATGGATGGTAAACCATGATGATGATGACTCTAGAGATCATTCCATACCCATCAACCTTGTTTCCATCTAAAATGAGGATCCATAACACAGGAACAAGCCTACAAATGTGCAGACAGGCTTTATAGATAATCATTTGACCAGAACTCATATTTATATTATCCCACGAAGGGAGAAAGGTAGCGTCAGTTTTGGAGAATTAGAACTAAGAGCACAAAGAGATGCCATGAAATGGTAAAATACATTTTATTTCTATCCAATCCATCTTTTTTTATTATCCATTCTGCTTCTCATATCTTTAATGGCATCCTCTAAAAAAAAGAATAATAAGCTATATCAACCTCAGCAAACCCTTAACAGTCTTAGAGTTTCCATCAGTGTTCAATGGCAGGATGTTTCAATGAATTATTGAATAATCGCTGCGAGAGAATGACAAATTGGTTAACATCGCAGCAGGAAATATGGAGTTAGAAAAGAAGTTACTGAACTGCCCTCTTGACACATCAAAGCAAAAAAAAAAACAAAAAAAACAATAAAACAATAAAAAGCCAAAAAAAGAAAACAGAAAAAAGAAAAAGCATTTAAATGACTTCTATCCAGTAACTGGTCCTCCTAAGATTAGCAGTTAAATGTCCCTCAAATCGTACATAAATGTCTTGAATAAGAAATAATGCATTGGGTGTTATTATTATGCAGGATGTTCAAACAACATAAAAGCTTATTTTAAATTAAGAAACAAGACTGGATGTTCATGTCTAAAACATCTTTAATCACAGGTCTGCTCAGTCTCAATCAGGGATGATTAATGACTAAATAACAAGGATAATTATTTCAAAATTAAACACAATATTTATTATTGTTGCAGATGAATTTGAGATAATAACATTAATTCATCTTAATTGAATCAATGAAGTTAATGATTTTTGTTTTTCTTTTTTTTTTAGTAACCACATCGGCTCTGATTGTGTAAAGCAATCATCAAAAACACTGCAGTCATTATTGTCTCACTGTTTTAATGTGAACCTATGATTACATTATCTAATGTGTGTCCTTCTCATCTTCAGACAATGGATTATGATTCAAGAGAGATTTGGCTGCTATTTTCTAGCAACTTGGGTGACCATTTAAAGGGGTCATTCCTGGTTTGAGATCAATGAAGTACATCTAATGGAATGGTAAATATTTTTTTTGAATAGTTAAAACAGGTTATCATTGTCACTGTTTAATGTCCACTTTCCATGCTGGCATGGGTTGGATGGTTTGACTGAGGGCTGGCAAGCCAGAAGGCTGCACCAGGCTCCAATCTGATCTGACTAAGTTTCTACAGCTGGATGCCTTTCCTGATGCCAACCACTCCGAGAGTGTAGTAGGTGAATTTTACATGCCACTGGCATGAGGGCCAGTCAGGCAGTACTGTCATCAACCATGATCAAAGGGTGTTTTTTACGTGCCACCAGCATGGAGCCAGGCAGGCAGTACTGGCAATGATCACGCTGAAATGGTGCATTTTACATGTCACTGGCACAGGATCGATCAGGTGATAGTTGTATCTTTCTATAAAAATAAGTATTTGAGCTTGACCTGCCAGTAGTAACAGCTGAATATCCTTCAAATCACAGAGTAGAACTTTAGATAAATGAAGGGCACACAAACTAACTGGGCAGCATCGGTGTGGCTGATTTCCTGATGTGCAACTAAAAGCAGCTTTATGACCACAAAATCATGTTTTAAAACCTTAAAAAATGGATGGACGGAGACATTGGATTATATATCATCATTATTATCATTTTAATGTCCACTTTTCTATGCTTGCATGGGTTGGACAGCATTTATTGAAACACAGTTTCTATGACCAGATGGTCCTCCTGTTGCCAACCATCACCTCTTTCCAAGCAAGGTAATGATATCTCCTCGTGGCTAAACATGTTTCCACAGAATCATCATCATTTTTTATTGTCTGCACAATGCTTGTATGGCAGTGATATTCATTTACAACAATCACACTTAAGACAAAATTAGGACACATGTACACACATATATGCATATAAGATGGGATTCCTTCAGTTTCTGTCTATCAAAATCCACTAACAAGGCCTTGGTTGGCCCAAGGCTACAGCAGAAAACATCTGCCCAAGTTGCTATATGGTCAAACTGAACTGAAAACTATGGGGGTGGGAAAAAAACCTCTTAACCACACTGACGCCCTTGCATCCTTTTATTGGAAAATGTTTATGCACACACACACACAACACACACACACACACACACACACACACACAAACAAACACACACACACAACACACACACACACACACACAGACACACACACACACACACACACACACACACACACACACACAGACACACACACACTCCTACAAAGATGTGATGGTAATAGCTAGAAGTTGTTTGATTATAGGCCTCTGCTCAATCAGAACAAGAAAGTTATTAAATAATGTAGCCTTTGGAATATCAAAAACAGAAATCACTTGGATGGTTGCAATTGGAAAAACTTAAATTGTAAAAACACTCAGCCAAGTTCACAAGCTAAAAGGGAACTTGTCTTGGACCATTCCATCTCCTAGAAAGACAAACCTAACAGAAACCCAAACGTTGTGTTGTTCTAAATAATGAATGTTCTTGTCAGGAACAATTCAGGATTTAGTGTATTCTGTTATAGATTTTCTCCGTTTGGGACTAGTACTGAATCCTAATTGAATAACAGTTAACACAGAACCAACAGGGGAATCTCTATGTGTTATTTTAATCACATAAAAATACAAGTCATATCTCTTTAGAATTAATCATTCCAAATTGGCCCCAATCATCTTCTCAGGAGAGCAAAGTTAGCACTGTGTGTGTCCTTTAGCAATGTTCAAATGTTTAAAAGCCTGCTCAAGAAAATGCATAATTACTCTGTTACATTTAATTATTGAGTTATATACAAGGTTCTATCAAGTTTTATATTAATTTTTAAATAGAGATCCATCGTTTGTTGTTTACTTACTTATATTTAAATACATATATCTTTCAAGTGAGTAATGAAATTGAGTAAGCAAATTTGTTGTTTATAAAACCAATTTATAGAGTAGAAAGAATCTCTAAAAACTGTGGAGATCATGTGTTTATTTGTCTAACTCTTTTGTTATCATATTTCTACTGAAACACACTGCCTTTGAAAATAATGAAGAATTTAGTGAGAGAACTTTGTCATTATTAAGCAAGAATTTAACAAATTTTAATGAAGTCTTGATGAAAGTTTGAATTTAAATCATTTTAAAGTATAAAATGTGCTTCATAAAATCCAGGACAATCTCAGGATGGAAAGACTTGGATAAAAGAATTGATATTGAAAAAGTTGAGAATTAATACATCTAACCATTTTTTCTAAGACTGAAATAACATGATCGCAGTTGAAATGTCTTGGACCAGAAACTAGATAGATTAGAACTAAACTGGTCCTAAACAAACACCAAGAGCAGCAAATATCAGTAAAATTATCATCATCATCATCCTCATCGTCATTGCTGTTTTGCACTCTACTTTTTCTTGCTTAGACATGCCAGATGCAAGTATTTTTCTGTTGTCCACTGCACTTCAAGATGCCAATCCCCACAACAAATTATCTGAACACGTTTATATTGAAAACCAGAAGAGAAACAAATGGCCCTAAGATAAGCATTTTTCTTTACAAAGATCATCCAATGTGTCAAGATATACATTTCTAATGAACTGCAAGCAAAACCACACAATTAGCAAAGCCAGTGTTTACAACTGGCAAATGAACATATGAGCAGATGCCCTCTTACAAACACATATACCTTTCAGTTTCCATTAACCAAATCTACTCACAACCCAAGTCAAAACACATGTGCCAAAGGTATTATGCAGTGAGACTGAACCTGAAATCAATACAGCTGGGAAGCAAACTTCCAAGACACAAAGCCATGTTCAAGCTTCTGTGATTGGATATTTTATTCTTTTTACTTTCTTTCTCTCAATTCACCAAGGAAGGATAATAAAAGACCTTAGTTTCAAGGAGGTCATTCTTCACCATTCTGAGCAAAGAACTAACAAACGGTCTCGTAAGAGCTGCTGCAGCAGAATGCAGCACATGAGTGGGTGAACTATCCCCAGAAGAGAGATGCTGATCAAATGTTTCGGACACAGGGTATACTACAAAAGGCTTACATCTACACACCAAAAAATGATCCCATTCAACACCAACGTCCACTATTTGTTGCATGTAGTCATTGTTATGTTCAGTGGCAATACAGATTGATCAACTGTATCACCAAAGATCAGGTAAAGTGTAGTTTAAATGATGGGCCTCAACAAACATTCGAAAAAAATTTACAATTTCACATATAAAGCTTGCACCACATTTAGATTATGGTAATAAAATATCCACTAATTGTGAAATGAAATAATTAAACATACTTCTAATGATTTCACTATAATGTCCACCATTTTCATTTATATAAACAAACTTACTTCCAAATCTTCATTGAGTTCTTTACATCGGCGCTTTTTCAGGCGAAGCTCATCTTGGACAACATGCAATTTCTCATCCAGAGTTTTCTTTTCTTCCATTTCCTGAGCTGGAAACAAGAAAACAAAAAAAGGTAGGGTTATAATGCAACCAAAAAATGACCAAATTTTCTATGGACAACAGATAAAACTTGCATGGCAAGACACAGGAGCAAAGTGACCAAAGACCTTCATTTCAGTAAATTAATAGACAAAATTAAATATCTCAGTGCACCCCAATTTTTATTTGGTATCAAAACAGACCAAGAATACAAAATGAAATGAAAACTAATATAAAACAAGAGCACTCAGAGAGAGCAAACCTCCACCAAAGCAACATCATCCTCTCAACGATTAGTCAAAGATAATTCCTAAAATTAGAATATCTGAAATAAATTCGACTGCTCTCACAAACAAAGATACTAAAAATGAGCCTGACCATTCTCAGAAATTAAGTAAATGAAAACAGAAAAAATAGTTCATAATCCTTGTCCAGTATCAGATCAATCCCTAAATCTAATCAGTTTGTATCAGTCACAAGGCCAAACATCCCTGAAAGTTCCATCTGAATTCATCCAGTGGTTCTTGAGATATCTTGTCCATGGACAAACAGACAAACACAACTGAAAATAATACCTGTGCCTTCACTAAGGCAGAGGTTAAAATTAAACAAAAAAATTAGCTCTTATATATTGATATATATGCGTGTGTATGTGTGTGTTTATATATGTATCTATATGTATTTATCAGTAAGAGTGTATGGCCCAGTGATTAAGGTGTCACACTTATGACAGGTAGATTGTAATTTCAATAACTGGACCAGGTACTACACTGTGTTCTTGAGCAAAACACTTCATCTCAGGCAGCTCTACATTCACTTCAACACCCTACGTGTGGTACACTGTGCATCTGTTCAAGCAATGTCAATTTGATTGAGAGAATGCACCAATGCGCAGCACATGCAGTCGATTGCTATAAGCAAATTATTTGTGCAAATCATTTAACCGAACCTGAATACTCATACCTCGTCTTTGAAAGCAGATTCCATCATCTATTTATCTAAGTAGGAATGTATATATGTGTATGTATGTATATATGTATGTATGTAGACTCCAATTAGGTGTGTTTTATATACTTCTTTTATGGTTTTCATATATTCATCTTTTGTCCTATTTTCAGTCTTTATTCAATATTGAATATCTGTGCATCTATAGCTTGGCAAATTGATGTTGATCTCATCACAACTGGACTGGATGATATTGTAGACATTTTTATGGAAATCAGTGGAGAACTGATCAAGAGATTGAACACATTTAGGTTGACAGAGGTTTTGTGCTTTCCTCTCATATTTGCCTGTCTAATTCTCTTTCAATTCTTTGTGCTAACTTTGTACTTCCATTGTTCTTTCTCACCCTATACACATGTGTGTGTGTGTGTGTACGTGTCTATTTCTCAAGTTATGAATAATTTGCAAGCTATATATATATATATTATATAATATATATATATGTACATATGTATGTATGCATGTATATATATCTCTCTCACTTTATATATTTATATATATATACACACACATATATACATATATCCAGAAATATAAACATATATGTGTGAGTGTGTGTGTGTGCACATATATATATATATATATATATATATATAGATATGTATGTATGTATGTATATATTTACATAGAGCATAAAAAATACAGAATACTAAGAAGAAAATACATGTCTTCAATTTTTATAAATGCACTCACACGCACACACACACACACACACACACAGAGGCATGTATCCATCTTTACGTATATATTTGTGTGTGTTTATATATATATATATATATATATATATATTATATATATATATACACATATATTTATATATATATATATATATATATATATATATATATACACACATATATTTATATATATATATATATATATATATATATATATGCATTGATAATCATTAGGTTTAGTTGTCTCAGAATTTCCCATCATTCTCAAAGGGAAAAACAAAAATACTTGAGGAACATATATCTTTGATTCCACTGATATTTAACAGATTTGGCAAAATAGAAAAGAAGTTTACAGTATAGAAAACCCATAATTAGCTAAACTTTCTATTATTTTAATAAATCCCCCTTTAATCCAATTAATGGATTATCTGAAGAGTCTATGGCTTCCAGCCTTCTGATATGGTGATATATTTAAAGACACACAAACACATTCTTCCATATATATATATATATATATGTGTGTGTGTGTGTGAATCAATGTTTCTCATTATTGTTTAGATTTCTCTGTTCTTCTGCTTCAATTTTCGATAATAAGGTCATTTCTTGCCTTATAATTGAACTGGAATTAGACACATTGTCTTGTAGATGGTATTGATATTTGGTTTTAGAGATATACTGAAGATTGATTTTCCTGAACATTTTTTGAATATATAATCAAATTCTCTATAATTCTTAAGTTATTTCACTTTTACTTGAAATAATGCTGAACACACATAAGTTATGATAAGTTGAAACTTAAAGAAGTTTATCCTATATGTATATGTAAACATGTGTGCATGTGTGTGTTTGTGCATTTGTGAGTATGTGTTTGACATCACACAATAAATGAAAACAAGCAACACCGTTATATGAGCAGTTTCTCTGTTTCACAAAGTTTTGTGAAAACACGCCCCGCAAAGTAGAGTTATTACCATGTTTGGAAACAGGTGAGGCTCAGTGACAGGAAGTGTATCCAGCTGTAGAAACATTTGCCTGAACAAATTCCATCTGACCCAAACAAAGAAAAGTGGACATTAGAACAGTGATGATGATGGCAGTGGCTGTGATGAAGATGATGGTGATGATGATGATGATGATCCATATAGATAGATAGATATATATATATATATATATATATATATAGTTAGATAGATAGATAGATAGATAGATAGATAGATAGATAGATAGATAGATAGATAGATAGATAGATAGATAGATAGATAGATATGAGACAAACTCTATTAGTTTTATTTGTTTAATAAATTATTAAATCATACCTCCCTATAATAAAATCTTATAATGAATGAAACATTATAATAAAACCCTTATAATTCATTTGTGTGTTTTTATAATTATTATTATTTTTTTTATTATCATATCTATGTTTATATGTTGGTCTGTCTATTTATCTATCATCATCATCATTTAACATCCGTTTTTCCATGTTGACATGGGTTGAACAATTTGACAAGAACTGGCAAGGCCAGAGGCAGCACCAGGCTCCTTAATTTGTTTTGGCTTGGGTTCTACAGCTGGGTGCCCTTCATAATGCCAACCACTCCAGAGAGTCTCCTAGGTGTATTTTACATGGAACCAGCTCCCACACAATTCAAATAATGCATCTCAAGTTAGAGCTTATACAGTCTGTTAATTCTATTGCTGCTATCCTTCCTAATTTGATGCTTTTCACAGTGGAATTATTTATTTATTTATTACTTAAATCTAATTATATATATATATATATATATATATATATATATATATATTACATCATATTTAAACAAACATAAGTTTCTTTTTGAAGTACTTAAAAGCATTGTAGCACAATTAGAAAGATATATTTTTCAATGCGTAAGCACCAATAGAACAGCATACATAGCATAAAATCCTTACAGAGCAGAAAAATGTGTCAGCAACCAACCATAAGAATCGAACTCACATCCCTTTGATTTTTAGTCAAGTGCTCTACCATTCTGCTAAACTTTTGCAGAAGAATGTGTCAGTAAAGCAGTTTATTGTAATGGTAGAGCACTTGACTGGAAATCAAAGGGATGTGAGTTTGATTCTCATGGTTGGTCACCGGCAGGTCTTTCTTGCTTTGTAAGGATTTTATCCTATGTATGCTGTTCTATCAGTATTTACACGCTGAAAAATATATCTTTCTAATTGTGATATATTATTATATATCATATATTGTTATTTATAATAATTCAAGTGATCTTAATAGATTTATTTTTTACTCTAATTATTATCCATAAGTGGTGCAATTTTGTTTTGTTCAGGTGGTTTTGTGTTGAGAGTTAAATTCATTTGTTTCTCTGGTATGATTGGTTCTGCTTCCCTTTTCTGTTAATATTGGAAACTTTACTTCATAACTTGTAAATAATAGGTGCAGAATTGGCTGTGTGGAAAGTAGCTTGTTTACCAACCACATGGTTCTGGGTTCAGCCCCACTGCATAGCACCTTGGGCAAGTGCCTTCTACTATAGCCTCGGGCTAACCAAAGCCTTGTGAGTGGATTTGGTGTGTGTGTGTGTGTGTGTATCTGTGTTTGTCCCCCCCCCACCATCACTTGACAACCAGTGTTCGTGTATTTACGTCCCCGTCACTTAGCAATTCGGCAAAAGGACTGATAGAATAGGTACTAAGCTTAAAAACAATAAGTCCTGGGAGTCAACTTGTTCAACTAAAAAGGTGGTGCTCCAGCATGGCTGCAGTCAGATGACTGAAACAAAAAAAAACAACTTTTTAACAGGTTTATTCCTATTTTGCTGCACTTAAGCTTATGCTGGTTTATGTATTCAGGAATTAGATTGTAATTTCAAAATTTATTACTTTCTATAGAGGCTTCGTTTGTACACTTGATTGCTTAAGCCTCTGCATGTCACATCTTGCCAATCATATCTTTTCTATTCTTCAATTAATTCTTTGTTTTCTATTTTTCTGTTTCCGTTTTGATATTATTGTCATTGTAATTACAGCTTCACAGTAGTCTGACTTATCCTTTATTTTCCTCAATCTCTATCAGTGCTAAATTGGGTTGAAGGGCTGGAGCACTTAAACCTCTTTTCAGTAATCCTTGATATAGTTTGTCTATACACTAATTATCTAAATTTATCTTAATTAACTCTAGTGTATTCATTCAATTTATTTTACAGTAATTAAACAATAGATACTCATATGTACACAAAATCTAGAAAGACAGATAGATGGTGCTAATAATCATTGTACACAAGAAAATGTAATTTAGTTCATTGTCACTCCATGACTGAGTCTGTTGTTTATTAAAAGGAATTGACAGAGTCAGGTTTAAATTTGGCACTGGTCTCTGAGGTGAGGAATTCTTGCTGCTAGTCTCCAATTCTGAGTGGAGTTGGTAGATTCAAAGGCAGTTGAAGATAAGATATGCCATTCAACTTCCTTCTATTTCTTTTATTACTTGTTTTATTCAAATATATAATTTCTTTCCTATAAATCTTCCCACTTGAAGGTTTCGGTTTGGACATCAATTTTTCTCTGACAACCTAGTTGCACTACCTATAATTTCAGATTGGCCAATTATACTCCTATTCATTTCTATTTTGAACAGATGGTACTTTTGCATTTCGGTTCATATAATGTTGAACCCCACCAGTCTAACAAAATATCAAATATTGACCTGCACGTGGTCCTTATATAATGGTGTATTGCATAATATTATGCATATTCCATGCCTTACATAACTGAATGTACAATGTTACATCATAATAAAATCTCCTAATGAGACATTGTAGCTAAACCATACAATTCATTCACCTGTCTTATTATTATTATTATTATTATTATTATTATTATTATTGTTATCCTTATCATATTACGTCACCTTGTTGATTCGAGTTATACTGTTTAGCTGACAAATGTGGTGGGATTCACTTAGTCATGCATCAACATTTAATCCTTCAACATTTAGATTAATGTTTGTTTATTCACATTTTGAATTAATCCTGTATTATCTTGTAACTTCAAGATTTCAATGATGTGACAATATACTTTTGGAATGACATTGTAGGATAGGTGTGAGAGGCCAGTTGTAGCCAGTTTGAACATAAAACAGGTAGAATATTTGGGCTGGATTTGGACCTGTTTAAATGCTAAAGGGTTAAACTGATCCTCTTCTATATGTGTGTGTGTGTATATATAGATATATATATGTGTGTGCATGTGTGAGCGTGTATATATATATATATATATATATATATTTATTACACACATGTGAGTGAGAACACTTTGAGATATTTTTGGTATCTAACATATGTCAGATACTGCGAGCGCTGCTTCTGATTGGTCAATCCACGGTGATGACCCGAGGTCACGGTGACGGCACTACTTTTGTCATTCATAAGTTCCAACTAAACTTCATTCATTACTTTCACGAGCAGGTAGAATGTAGCCATGTAATTAAACAAACATACTATCTTTTTTATACCAGATATCACTTAAAGTTATATACACATAAAATATAAACATTTCTGGTGTAATTCAATTTTTTGTTGCCAAAAAAATCACAATATATTTCGTGTGCTTGTCGATACTCTTGCAGTGCAGGTAGATCTATCAACAAGATGGCTACTGTTGTGGATATCAAGGTGAATGATTTTGTTAAGATTGATGGTAAAGATGGGGGAAGAGTGTTATCCGTTGTTCAACCTCTTGGAACATACAGAATGTTCAAAGTGAAGATCAATACTGGCCAAGTTCGACTGAAAACTTAGCGCTATAAAGTTGGACTATCTTCCTGTGGCATGACATCTTTTACAGTTACACATTGTGACGTCACTGATGTGAAATCAAGCTGTATTCATGCGCGCTTCAACACAATGTGAAGAATTTAGTTATTGGGTTAATAAAATATGGTCGTTTATTCGTGTGTAATAAATAAAATACCAAACTCATTCCCTATGGATACCGTATTTATTACAACTCATGGCTTGTAAATGTATCTAACTCACTTTCACTCGTTAGATACGTTTACAAGCCACTCGTTGTAATAAATACGGTATCCATAGGGAACTCATTTGGTATTCTCTCTATAAATGTATTGATACATTCATCGCCATACCTATTCTTTTATTCTGTTATTTGTTTCAGTCATTTGACTGCAGCCATGCTGGAGCATCACCTTTAGTCAAACAAATCGACCTCAGGACTTATTCTTTGTAAGCCCAGTACTTATTCTGTCAGCCACTTTTTCCCAACCGCTAAGTTATGGGGACGTGAACACACCAACATCAGTTGTCAAGCAATGGTGGGGGAGACAAATACAGACATCTGTCAGTAGATGTTTAGCTTTACACATGGATTGAATAATAGTAGCAGGTTTTTGTTTTATGGAATAAGTTTTGCTGTAAACAACTGTCAGTGCCATGCACGTGACCAGCATCATTAAAGTCGAAGCCTGTTTAGCTGTTGGTTGCTTCCTATTGATAACTTCCTTGGTTACCTTTCTGCTTCCTGTATACTTCTGCATTAACCAATGGAAAGCCATAACAAGTCAATTATGACAGAGTTTGGCTCAGTGGTTAGAGCGTCGAGCTTACGATCGTGAGGTTGTGAGCTCGAATCCCGGACCGGGCTGCGTGTTGTGTTCTTGAGCAAGACACTTTATTCAACGTTGCTGCAGTTCACTCAGCTGTAGAAATGAGTTGCGACGTCACAGGTGCCAAGTTGTATCGGCCCTTGCCTTTCCCTTGGACAACATCGGTGACGTGGAGAGGGGAGGCCAGTATGCATGGGCGACTGCTGGTCTTCCATAAAACAATCTTGCCCAGACTTGTGCCTCAGAGGGTAACTCTCTAGGTGCAAACCCATGGTCAGTGTCTGACCGAAGGGGGTCTTTTTTTTTTTATTGGAAAAAACTATATTCAAGTACTTTCTTGAAAATCTATAAACTGTTTACTGATATTTTAATTCTTTGCGACAGTTATCAGTGAACAGATCGCAGATGTGCAGCAAGAACAGATAACAATCTCTCTCTTTCTCTCCATGCTAAACCATCCAATCGATGCCAGCATGGAAAAAGGTAAGTCGAATGATGATGAGATATGTGAAGGGGTTCACAAAAGTAACCAGAAACTTTCTCTGTGGAACAAGCCCAAAGCAGTTCAGATTTTCACCACTAGAAGCCACTTGATGTAACCCTCAGGCATCAGTATGCTATGGGGCATTGTCAAGTGTAGTTCTACTGCCACATGTCTTTGCTTTGTTGTGCTTCTCTTTTGTTCATCAATTTTTGCAATGACTGGAACAAAGGAACAGCGTGCTTCCATGAAATTCTGTTTTCTGTTGGGGAAAACTGCAGCTGAAAATGATGACATGCTTCAAACAGCTTACAAGGACACTGCCATGAGGAAAACACAAGTTTATGAGTGGTTTTTACACTTTAGGAATGGTCACTTGTTGCTTGAAGCTTGACCTTGTTCAGGGCATCTGTTACCCTCCCAAACAAATGAAAACATGAAAATTCCGGAACTGATCTTGGAGAATGATTACCAAATTATTGACAAACTTGCTGACATGAATAGTGTGTCCTGAGTGAGGAATTGTGAATGAAAAGAGTTGCAGCAAAATCTGTGCCTCACTTGCTCATGAAAGATCAAAAGTAGTCATGACTGAATGTGAGTCATGAACTGAAAGAACAGCTGGAAATTGATCCAAACCTTTTTTTAAGGTCATTACTGGTGATAAGAGCTGGTGCTACGGAATTTGTAGATGTGGAAGAGATGTGGAAGGAAAAAACAATGGAGGCATTAAAAGGCATCATTTTGCAAGGGTTCCAGCACTGCTTTGAACAGTGGAAAACACATCTGGACTGATGCCTTGGAAAATTCTTTAAAGGTGGTAAAAGTATAAACATTTAAAACTAAGTGAATAAAATGATATTGCAAAATTCTGGTTTCTTTTGGGTATCCCCTCATATTAAAGCAAAACTTGTGCAACCCTAAAGTCTCTGAGGCTGGTATTGCATTTAGAACAGCATAAAAGTGGATAGCGGTAGGTGCTGTTAAGTCTGCAGAGTTATGGCTAAGGCACAAAGTGCTTTTAGGCATTGTATCATAAGGATGGGCTGGGCTGGGTGATACCACAACACCTCACTATGACAGTTGCGAAGAAAGGACAGGAAGTTACTGATGCAGAATGATAAATGAGTTTCAGTTGAAGAAGAATGAACTAGCAAATATGTTGAGATGAGACATTAGGGAGCCTGGTAAAGATGGGACCGAGTGGTAGTATGCAAAGTTTCTTGATCTGACCATTGAAGATAACAACCCCACCAGATTAAAATTCCTAATTCAGGCAGATTACAAAGCCTTATTGAGCTCATCCAATATGTCCAATTTAGGAAAGTTGGAGTCACCAGCTTGCCCCATGTGCCTGATGGAGGACCTGTGGAGCTGTCCAAAATCTCAGATAGAGAGATATGACCACTGAAGGCATGGCCAGCTCTTGAAGGTCATAGTAGATACCATCTGGAGTCACAGCAGTCATTGTATGTACCTCTGACCAACAAAAAGTTTATCATCGACGTCAAGGCAAGCATGAAAATAATTGCAAACTGCCAGGTCCACCTCCTTGAGCTTACTTGCAACACTAGAGGACCCATTTAGGATTTTATCAAGCTTATGTATAAATTTTCTTTTTATATGTTTGTTTTGTTTTACACAACATTGAAACAATAGCTAAAAATTTTGTGAAACAGCATCTCAACTAATTCTAGTCACAAGTTGCTATTAATAGTAAGAAATATATAGTACATCTATATATATAAAACTGTAGTTGTGTGAGTGTCTGTCCCCTTCGATTTAGATTCCTAACTACTCCCACATTTTGCGGTGCAGCTTAACCAAATTCGGGTATCTTATAGTCGTGATTCATATCAAGCCCGTCTGAGTATTAGCGCGTGTCTACGATGAGTCTACGATTTTAAAAATAATTTAACATCATTTTTTATTCCATTTTAATGCATAATTTTTCGTGTGTCGATGGCGGCGGAGTTGGCATCCATGGTCACACCTGCACCTGTTTGCTTCTCCCCCTTCTTCCCTCCCTCGTGAAGCTGTGGGGAAGGGAGTGTAAGGAAATCAACGTCGTAAAGCGTTGTCAAGGAGACCAGCGTTCTTTTAGAACAACGACTTCATGGCTTGAAGACACCAAAACAGAAATGGCTAAGAAAGCCCGAATTGGCATCTATAAGGGAAGTAACTCTCTAAAAATGCTTATATAGTTATTTCCCTTACAAACCCGAGCAACGCCGGGCGATACTGCTAGTAATACATAAAACTAAATACGATATATTTTATGCATCATGTATTAATATCCCTTATATTGTATGCAATACATATAAATACTTTATTATATATCATAAACTTTAAATTCTCAATATGAATGAATCTGCAACTATGGTTGATTTTATCTATTCTATTATGCCTCAAATCATGGCTTGGAAATTTATACTGCTTTCTTATTTCAATATTTTTTGTATATTCTCACTCATCTCATAATGTTATACATATTTATTGAATTTTAGTAATTATATATTCTATCATTGAATTATTATTATTGTTATTATTACTATTATTATTATTATTATTATTAATATTCTTCTTCTTCTTCTTATTATTATTATTATTATTATTATTCCAATTTACCTTTTACTTTATGTATTACATTAATTTATTTTATTCTATTTTGCTTTTATTTTATCCCATTATATTTTTTCTAACCACTTCTTAATTATCTTTTAATTCCTATGATATTATTTGCATGTTCTCTATCTATTAATTCTATTTTTTATTATTATCCAAAATTTTATTATTTTATTTTTATACCATTATCCATTTGCTTTTGTATATTTTTTTTATTGTATGCTTTTATTGTTTACTTCTTTATTTAAATAATTATTGATATGACGGTCACTCTTCCAATTTCATACACTCCTTCACTCTATTCATAGACTCTCAGACTTATTGTCTTGCCTTTATGGTCATTTGGCTTTAAAAAAAGACATATAGAAGGCTGTCAAATAACTGGGTCGCTTGTTGAATAGAATTAAAAGATAAAAGAAACAAACTCTTAGTTGTAGAGGAGAGATGCTTTGCTATACAACTCCCCCTACCCCTTCCTGTAACTTCCTTCATCGCTATAAATCTTTGTTACCCCAACCCTCACATGATATTATTTTCTCTTATAAAGCTAAGAAATGGAACAGAACTGATAAATTTATTCTATGACAAGCAAGGGTAATAGAATCATGAAGATGTACATCCCACTGGGTTTTGAATGTTTTTGAAGGTTATGGTTCATGTATCCACGGAATGAAAATTGTTTTCTATAATGATGTAATGTCTCCATTAATCACTTATAAATTCGTTGGAAACAGCTGTAATGAATTGACACATTATCTATCTGTTATGATTTATTTGTTTATTATTCACCTTTCTTGGAACCTGCTCCTTGCATAAAACCAAAGCCTATTATGGACCATACCTTTAGAACATTGCGTGTGTTTCTCAATTAGCCTCAGGGCCATTGATATGCTCAGTCTGGTAGAGTTAATCCCATACATAACTTCAAAATATCTTTCTGCTCATACTTCCATACCTGCACATGTATTCCTCTATTTTTGTTGTGTACACAATTTACTTTTCAACCCAACCTGGTGCCTCTCCATTCAAGTGCCTAATTTCTTTGAATCCTGGTCTATTATATATATGTATGTATGGATGGATGGATGTAAGTATGTATGTATGTATGTATATATACATATATATATATATTTTAAAGTTAAATTTTCTTAGAAAGTATGTTTTTAAATATACTTCACAATATATGGACTGTATTAAGCTCATTGTGATTTAAATCATTGCAAGCTAAATCGAAATATAAGGGAAATTATAGAAGGAACACATCTAGGCAATCAATACAAATTCCAAAGCATAATTTTCAACACACACCAAAATAAATGTACATATAAATTTATAAATCATTGAACAAAATTACGTGTAGAAGTCATATGCGAAACCTATGTACGTTGGGTTCAGGTACTGAATGGAGGAGTAACAAATAAAGAGATAAAAATTCAAGGTAAGGGCTTCCAAAAGGAACTGTTCAAATGTATTTAGAATTTGATGTTTATACGAAATGTCAGATGAGAGTCCAACCTTTAAAAATTCAGGGATAAATAGGTAGATAAAATAAATATATACAGATTCGGGTGAATTTGGGTAAAGGAATTCACCTGATTTATAAATTTAAATGTATATTTACTTCATCGTGCGTTTTAAATTATGCTTTAGAGTGTCTGAGGCACATGGAGAAAGAGTGACTATCTCTCCCCAATTGTGAGGCACTATGAAATAATTTGATATCCAGTAGTGTCTATTACTTTCCAAGATTAAACCAAAGTTAATCAAATAATATATGTCTATGAATATTACATTGTAAAGCAATCATGACTCGAAAGCATGATATTCAAGATTTTCTTTAAAAAATGCATATCATAGCAAATAAAAATAAAAGTAATTTCAGGAAATTAAAAAAATTCTTCATTTCATTTGCACTTTACTGCTTTTTTTAATTCTTGAATTAAATAAAGCAAAAAGACAAAGAAAGAAAGAAAGAAAACATGCACTGCTACATGTTTTGATTTTGTAATTCTAGAATGATCGGGAATAAAATATGCAAACAATTTGTTAAAAGTTTTGTTTCAAAGCTTTCCTTTGCTTTTATATGAAGAAGAAAAAAACTACATTATTTTGTTTTTAGAGATAAAAGACATTTAACATTATAAATTCGTTTATAAAGAATTTACAATTTCTATTGTTGTTCATCAGATGCTGGCACCAGCATCAAATGTCTTAGTATTTCTCTTTTATAATATTCGTCGATGTTTTGCTCGCCTAAATCTGCATTGTTCTTCGCAAGATTAAACATCAACAAGCTTCTAAGTTTTATCACCGATATAACAGTCATCAACAACCATGTGAGCCGTTTCTTAATTTGAAAGATCATAATCATTAATATTTAACAATACTTGAATTGCATTCAAGCATTTCATTAAATATTGTAGCTGACATTAATAAATTTATGTTCGAATAAAACAGTAAAAACAAGATTCAATAAAGGAAATAAAAAAACAACAAATAAAGAACATGAAATAGCATGGAAAACCTTTGCATTTCAAGACTATTTACGCTTCAACATATGACTTTGTCTTTCTCTTTTTTGTTTCTGAATTATTTTTACAATGAAAAGCCATATAAATATCAATATTTTACTCAATAATCAATACTTCGATTTATTGTTTTTTTTTTGTTTTTTTAGCAGATCAGAAATATCAAATATTTAGTGAGAAGTAAAGGAATATGGTAAACTGAGACAATTCATGGTAAGAAGAGTATATATTCTTCTCAATCAATTTGGTAAAGGAATGAGTATCTTCACGAGATTTATCCTAGTAGGGAGTATATTCCACTGAGCCATCTGTTGAGCATATTCAACTCAATAATTAATACATTTATTACTTTCCATCATGACCCTGGAGAGCTAACACTCAAAATTGTCCGTTAAGGCATTTGAACTCTGATGTGCAGCATAGTAATATGTACAGACCAAAGATATCCGGCTGCTGCCTCACTGAATCAATAATCAATACATTGATTTTTTGGGGTTTCTTTTAGCAAAACATAAATATTAAATATTTATAGAAAAGAGAAGTAATATGGTAAACTGAGAGAATCTGGGATAAGAAGAGTTTATAATCCACTCAATCAATTTGCTAAGGGAATGCACATCTTCAACAAAATTATTTTGGTAAAGGAGGGAAGGGGTGAATCCCGCTGAAACAAAATGGAGGCAAGGCTGGGGGTAATAAAATGAAACAACTCAATACATAATCTCTGTGTTTATTTCTTTACTTTCTGACTTCATTGTTCCTGGAGGGCTAATAGTCAAAATTGATCCTTAAGTTGTTTGAACTCTGAACTGCAACAATCTGATCGATCTGGACCAAAGAATCCAGCTTCTGATTGGTTGTTTTGATGATAAAGTTTCTGTCAAAAATGTAGTTGTGGAAATTTATTGCCTAAAATGAATACTTGCCTGGATGTGTCACACTATACACTCACAAACACATTTACACAGACAGGTACCCACATATATAGAATGAGAAATGTAAAGAGGAAGAGAATGAGAAAGAAGGGAGAGAGAATGGCATGTGTTTGTATGTTTATTTACCTATATGTGTTTATAAGTTTATGTATGTGAACACACATTCATATAGTGTGTTATTCTACAATATATAGACAGACATATATGCATTTGTGTGTGTGCTTGTGTGTATGTGTGTGTATATACATTTATAAATATATATATATATACATATATACGTGAGTATATATATATACATATGTATATATATATATATATTTATTTTATAGAAGGAGCTTCTACAGGACTAGTACTGTTTAATTCAAATGAAATCATCAGGAAGCTGGCTGTCAAAATAAAGGTTTCGTATTCATACATTTAGGCAGATTTAATGGGGTGATGGTGGGGGACGTTTTTTTGGGTAAGCAGGGCACATACTGTCGTCTATGGGAGTGGTCAACATAATCAGAATAAATAAATAAATAAATGAGTAAATAAATAGAATAATTGAATAGAGTTTTAGGTAAATTAGAAGACTATTGCTTTTAGTCAGTTGTGGTTGTTGTTATTAAGTTGAGGGAAGAAATAGATAAATGAAAAAACATATAAATTAAATATACACACAAACCCTCATACATACACATGCGAATATCCATATATATACATATGCCCATGTATATACATACAGGCACACACTTACTTACATACACATAAATACACAAGCACATATATATACATATATAAATATATATATATCTACACAAATACATATATACATACATACATATATATATATTTATTTGTATGTAGGTGTACATGTATGTGTGTGTATTTATATTTATTGGTGTATATGTATAGACTAGCCTTCTAAGAGTGTAGACATGAATCTGTAGGTACGCGTACGTATGGGTATATACGTGAATGTATGTAGATGTATGTATGTATGAATATAACGCGTGCGTGCGTGTATGCGTATGAGTGTACGAATGAGTGAGTGTACGTGCTAAGAGTTGTGCGTGAGTGAATGAGAAGGTTTTCCAGTAGCCGGATAAAATGGTCTGGCTGTCATAGCCAAGATGTTTGTGACCAAGTGGCCAAAGATAACAAAGATAAACGAAGATAATAAAATTAAAATTAGGGAATGGGTCTGTATTTGTATATGTATATATATATGTGTGTATGTGTAGGTATGCATGGGTACACATATGTATATATATGTGTATATATATATATATATATATGTATGTATGTATTATATATGTATATGTATGTGTATGTATGTATATATATGTGTATGTATGTGTATGTGTGGTGTATATATATGTGTGTATGTGTATATATGTGTATATCGGGACTAGTGTGCTGTGTGTGCATGTGTGTGTATGGATTTGGGTGTGTATGCGTGTATGTGAGTATGGTGTGTGTATGTGTATATATATATTTTTCTGTGTGTATATGTATGTGTGGTCGGGGTGTATATATACTGTGTGTATACGTGTATGCAAGTGAGTGTGTGTATGTATACAATATATGTGTATGTGTAGATATGTATATGTATGTGTGAGTGTATATATGGGGATGTGTAGAGGTATAAGTGAGAATCTCCTTATTTACCTAAAACTCTATTCCCCCTTTATATATATATATTATATATATATATATATTTTTATTTTTATTTTTATTTTTATTTTTTTATATTTTTATTTTTAATTTTTTATTTTTATTTTTTATTTTTTATTTTTTATTTTTTATTTTTTATTTATTCTCCTATCTAATTTAACACTGACTCTTGACCACTCCCCCAAGTATGATTTTTTGCACTATGCCTACCCCCAAGTCCCCCACCAACACCCCTTTAAATGCCTAAATGTATAAATGCCAATACAATCTTGTTAACTAGCTTCCTGAAGATTTCTCTTGAATGAAACAGTTCTAGTCCTGTAGAAGCTCCTTCTAATAATAAAAATACATATATATATATATATATATATATATATTAATATATATATAGATATACACATATATATATACACATATATACACATACATCCAAATACTCATCACTTAAACACGCAAAACGCACGCACTATATATATATACACATATATATACCCATGTATGCATATACACATATAATAGTTTATCTCCTAATCTTCCACCCTTATTTATTTTTTATTTTTATTTCCTTTCTCTATTTGTCTAATCCCCCTACTCCAAACACATGAGACACACACACACACACACACACCTACACACACACACACCTACACACACACACACAAGAAACCCACACGTACACACAGAGACGCACAAACAGACCTCCACAGTACAATCATACAAGTAGCTGAAGTTTTAGCTGACATCTTCAAATATAAGATGTATAATTTATGACCTGCCTACCAATGACCCACATTCAGTGACGCTAGATTAGACAAAATCCAAAAAGTTCCTAGAATTCCCCTTGGGGTTCCAGGGCCTGGCCAGAAGGGATTCTTCTTACTATCCCTCTACCCTTCCTTTCTATTCAGTACCCACGTATGGATACAAACGCATACACTCACAACACACACACACTCCCGCGCACCTCATACAAACACATACACACAGGTTCTCGTCACTCATTTCCTCCTCATCTGCTTATAATATGCATATATCTCTCTCTACATGCACATATATATATATATATATATATATATACACAAATACACACATGCATACATACATAAATGTACCCACGTTCACATAAACATATACATAACCATGCATATATAAACATACATATATAAACGTACTTCTGTACACATAAACACATAGTATCTGCCCGCTTATATAAATGCATAGCACATATAAAACCATAGTGCATATAAATATACATACGCATATATACGCATCCATATGCATATAAATAACCATATGCACACATGCATGCATACCCTAGACGTAAAATGCATACATGCAGTTATACATACACACACACATATCATACTGACTACATACACATACACACGTACATACTGTACATATTGACACATATACACATACATATATACCCATACAAATCTACGAGTCCAAATATATATACATATTATATCTACACACATAATATATACTTATATCCATATATGCCCATACAAAAATCTACAAGTCCATATATATAAATATACACATTATATACATATATAAAATACATAATATATATATATATATATATATATATATATATATACACATATATACATACACATATGTACTTACACACATACACAAACATATACTCATACATTATAATATATTATATATACATATCACATATACATATATATATATATATATATATAATATTATATATATATATATATATACACACATGTACATGTACATAATAAGCATAAACACACATAAATAAATATCTGCCTGCTTATAAAACGCATATGCACATATAAAACCATATGTGCATATAAACATACATACGCATATATACGCATCCATATGCATATAAACACATGTATGCACACATGCATGCATACTTGCATACATAAATGCATACATGCATATACATACATACATATACATATATATATATACATATATATATATACATAAATACACATACGCATACATATAAATACATACAAGCATACACACACATACACAAACACATATACATATATACATACATAAACTTATACATGTATATACTCATACTTACACATACACATACACACACACACATATATATATATATGCATAAATACACACATGCGTACATATATATACATATACACCTACACATACATACATACACACACATATATACAAACATATGCACATATACACACATACATATACACACACATATACATACACATATACATACATATACATATATACATATATATATATACATATATATATATATATATATATACATACATATATATATACACATACAAAAACAAAAACATGCACAC